>NC_092762.1:88945575-89245575 GCF_047496795.1 Chiloscyllium punctatum | reverse complement strand
GCCAATCAGTTTAAATTATACCCGCAAGAAATCACCAAACTGTAATCAAGTTTGAATTTAGTATATTGACAATGTTAAAAGCCAATGACACAATCTGATGCTTTGCAGGGAAAAAACCTGGGGAAAATTGAACAGTTGGAAGGAGAACTGCCAAGCTAACAACATCTGCAAACTGCCCAGAGAATAGCTCTCTTAAAGGTACCTTTATTGATCAGTAACCTGTGAAGCAGAATCCCCAAGAAGAAGAAAAGAAGACTGGAATACAGAGAAGAATGAAAGCTGCCTGGTTTTGAGATTAAAAGTTTTGTTTCATAAATCTTAATCGGGCGTTTTATTGGACTAACATTATAGAAGGGGAAGGTAAAAGATAGGTTAGAGAAATGATTTGTAAATAGTTGTTTGTTAACTATTCTCTGTAATACTTTAAGAAATAAAGTTGTTACTTTTACTTTAACAATTCTTGGCCTATCAAATTTTCATAGATTACTGCACAGGATAGGTCTTTTCTGTGGCTGGGTTAAATTAAGCAGAAGGGTTTACCTCGTGTTGTAACAGATCTGGGAGCTTGTCATCAGGATTTGGACTGGTTTACACAGATTTGAATAGATTTGGAGTTAGGAAAAATCCCAGCAGATTTAAACACCTGCAGGCTAGTGTCCTAGATCTTTAAATAAAACGTAGGTGAGACACTTTGTTTACTTTCGATGACATGTGGTTGATTAAATTAAAAGTGAGAGAAATGGCTCTTAAAATTGCTAAAGTGGTTCTGGGATTTGAAGATGATTCTCAAATTTGCCAAGAAAGTTTAAAAGAAAGAAAAAGGCCATACTTTTAGAACTAGCAAATAAGTTAGATTTGGGTTTAACCATGGACAAAGGTAAAGCTGAAATTGTAAGGGAGATACGCATACACTTAGGTGTGTCAGAGAAACAGACAAGTGCAGTAGAGGCAGAAAACTTAAACTACAATTGAGGAAAATGGAGTTAAAAGATAAACAAAGGGAGAGAAAAAAAGAGAGAGAGAAGTTCTTGGCTGAACAAAGAGAAAGAGAAGAAAGGGTGAGAAAAAGAGAGGGAGGAGAGAGAGAGAGGAAAATGAGAGAGAAACTTCTTAGTTGAGTAAAAAGAGAGAGAATTTGTACTTGAGAAGTTGTGACTTAGTCAGCAAAGTCAACAGGTTGGAGATTAAAAGAGAAGGTATGGATATATATATATAAATATGTCAAAACTCTGCCACATTTTGATGAGAAAGATGTTGAAGCCTTCTTTATTTAATTTGAAAAATTGACTAGGTAGATGGAGTGATCTGAGGACTTATGGGTAATGTTAGTACAGACTAAACTGGTAGGCAGAGCTGGTGAGGTATTTGCCGCACTGTCTGATGAAATGTCAAGAGATTATGAAGAGGTTAAACAGGTACATAAGACAAGCTTCTGGCCAGAATTTCATCCTGTGAGGGTTAGATGTTGGGAGAAGGGGAGATCATACACTATGAAACCAAGAATAGAGAGCTCTGGTAATAATTTACCACAGGATAAAAAAGAAGCCCAAGAGGGTGGACAGGAGGTGAAAGGCATCAGGTGTTTTCACTGTAATGGAGTGGGACACAGAAAATTACAACGCCAGTGGTTTCAGAAGGGCACTGGGTAAAGGTGTTTTTACTGCCAGAAGGTGAGACACGTACAGACACAGTGTTGGTCGTTAAAGAAAGGTGCTGTGGGAAAAGATGTGGTAAAAGAAGCAAAGCCAGTGGCATTAATGAAGGGGGTAAAGGAGACCCCAGGAATAGCCAAGGAGCTGCAGGAGAGTGCACAGCCCAGGCAGGGGCTGGGTATGGAGTTAGTACCTGATCTCTACAAAACATTTGCTTCCTTGGATAAATTTTACTCAGAAAGTACAGGGGGAGATGGACAAGAAGTTATAATTTTGAGAGATACAGGATCTAGCCAGTCGCTGGTCGTAAGAGATGAATGAATATGCACTCTTTTTGATCTGTTACACAAGAGTGTGGTAATTTGTGGGATAGATGGACAGAAATTTAGTGTTCACCTCTGTAAGATCAGGTTGAAGTGCCAACTCAAGACTGGGGAAGTTACAGTGCGAATGATTGACAGAGTGTCAGTTCCAGGAATTCAGTTTGTTCTTGGGAATGATTTGGCAGGGTCCAAGGTGGGAGTGACACCCCTTGTTGTGGAGAAACCCAAGGAAGACCAAGAAACTGAGGAGTTAAAACAGAAATATCCTGGTATTTTCCCAGACTGTGTGGTAACCAGATCCCACTGTCATAAGTCACAGCACGAAGCAAAAAGTAAAGAGAAAGATGAGGGAGTTGAGGTTCAGTTAGCAGACACCCTGCTTGACGGAATGGTGCAGGAAAAACCTGAACAGGCAGAGGGTCAGACAGAGGTATTTACTCCTGAAAGGCTAAGGGACTTGCAACAGCAAGACAAGATGATCAAAGATATATGTGTGGATGTGTATTAGACAAAAGACAATAGGTGCAGGAGTAGGCCATTCTGCCCTTCGAGCCTGCACCACCAATCAATATGATCATGGCTGATCATTCCTAATCCTGCCTTATCTCCATAACCCTTGATTCCACTATCTTTGAGAGCTCTATCCAACTCTTTCTTAAATGAATCCAGAGACTGGGCCTCCACTGCCCTCTGGGGCAGAGCATTCCACACAGCCACCACTCTCTGGGTGAAGAAGTTTCTCCTCATCTCTGTCCTAAATAGTCTACCCCCTATTTTTAAGCTGTGTCCTCTGGTTCGGCACTCACCCATCAGCGGAAACATGTTTCCTGCTGCCAGAGTGTCCAATCCTTTCATAATCTTGTATGTCTCAATGAGATCCCCTCTCAGTCTTCTAAAGTAAAGGGTATACAAGCCCAGTCGCTTCAGTCTTTCAGTGTAAGGTAATCCCGCCATTCCAGGAATTGACCTCATGAACTTACGCTGCACTCCCTCAATAGCCAGAATGTTTTTCCTCAAATTTGGAGACCAGAACTGCACACAGTACTCCAGGTGTGGTCTCACCAGGGCCCTGTACAGCTGCAGAAGCATCTCTTTGCTTCTATACTCAATTCCTCTTGTTATGAAGGCCAGCATGCTATTAGCCTTCTTCATTGTACCTGCATGCTTACCTTCATTGACTGGTGTACAAGAACACCCAGATCTCTCTGTACTGCCCCTTTACCTAAATTGATTCCATTGAAATAGTAATCTGCCTTCCTGTTCTTGACACCAAAGTGGATAACCAGACATTTATCCACATTAAACTGCATCTGCCATGCATCTGCCCACTCACCTAACTTGTCCAGGTCAACCTGTAATCTCCTAACATCCTCATCACATTTCACCCTGCCACCCAGCTTTGTATCAACAGCAAATTTGCTAATGTTATTGCTGATACCATCTTCTATATCATTAATATATATTGTAAAAAGCTGCAGTCCCAGTACTGATCCCTGCGGTACCCCACTGGTCACTGCCTGCCATTCCAAAATGGAGCTGTTTATCACTACTCTTTGTTTCCTATCAGCCAACCAATTTTCAATCCAATCTAGTACTTTGCCCCCAATACCATGCACCCTAATTTTGCTCACTAACCTCCTATGTGGGACTTTATCAAAAGTTTTCTGAAAGTCCAGGTACACTACATCTACTGGATCTCCCTTGTCCACCTTCAGAGTTACAGCCTCAAAAAATTCCAGAAGATTAGTCAAGCATGATTTCCCCTTCATAAATCCATGCTGACTCTGTCCTATCCTGTTGCTACTATCCAGATGTGTCGTAATTTCATCCTTTATAATAGACTCCAGCATCTTTCCCACCACTGAGGTCAGACTAACTGGTCTATAATTTCCTGCTTTCTCTCTCCCACCTTTCTTAAAAAGTGGTATAACATTAGCCACCCTCCAATCCGCAGGAACTGATCCCGAATCTATCGAACTCTGGAAAATAATCACCAACGTATCCATGATTTCTCGAGCCACCTCCTTCAGTACCCTGGGATGTAGACCATCAGGCCCCGGAGACTTATCAACCTTCAGACCTAACAGTCTCTCCAACACCAATTCCCTTAAGCTCAGGTCCTTCAGCCACTGTATTCCGAAAAGGAGGCAGAGAATATTCCAGAGGATTATTATCTGAAAGATAGAATCCTAAGGCAGAAATGGAGGCCACTGTAGGTTAATGCAGAGAAGAAATAGGCAGAAGTGCACCAGATTGTGTTGCCGGTAGCACACTGGTAGGAAGTGTTACGGTAGCACATGAATTACCTGTAGGAGGTCACATAGAGGTATAAAAGACTCAGGATAAGGTACAAAACATTTTTATTGGCCTGGAATGCACAAGGATGTTGTTAACTTTTGCCGTACATGTACTACATGCCAAATGGTAGGTAAGCCACAAGCGGTAATAAAACCAGCACCTTTACTGCCAATTCACGCATTTGAAGAACCTTTCACACGAGTTATAATTGATTCCTGACAACTAAAAGTGGGAACCAGTACTGGTTAACCATAATGGATGTGTCTAACAGCTTTCCAGAGGCAATTCCATTATGGAGTATTAAGGCCAAAAGGGTGGCAGGAGTTAGTAGCTTTCTTCACACGGTATGGGCTACCCAGAGAGATTCTGTTGGACTAAGGGTCAACTTTTACTGTCAGGCTGTTTAAGGAGGTTATGGATAGCTTAGGTATACAGCACTTTAAATCCAGAGCACATGATCCTGAATCCCAGGGAGCTTTAGAAAGGTGGCATCAGACCCTGGAGACCATGTTGAGAGCAAACTGTCAGGATAACCTGAATGATTGGGATAAAGGGATCCCATTTGTATTGTTTACCATTTGAGATGCCCCAAATGAATCTACTCAGTTTACTCCTTTGAGTTAATATTCAGGCATGAAGTGAGAGGCCCTTTGAAATTAATTAAAGACAAATTGACAGGACCAAAGTAATCTAATCTCACACTTAGATTACGCATCAGAGGTGAGGGAGAGATTAAATCGAGTAGGTGGGTTAGCTAAACTGCACCTAAAGAGAGCACAGTGTTGAAGGATGCAGGTGGCAGATAAAAGCCCTGAGACTCGGACATCTTCCCGAGGAGATGACATGTTAGTACTGTTACCAGTGATAGACGATCCATTCAAAGCCAGGTTTAGTGATCCCTATCAAATTGAGAAAAAGTTGAGTCAGGTGAACTATCTAGTAAAGATGCCAGATAGGAAACAAAGGTATTGAGTATGTCATGTGAACATGCTGAAACTGTATTATACTGGAGAGAAGGAACTGGAAAAACAAATGTTAGTTACTGCCCTGCAGAGTGAGGAATCAAATCCAGATAATGTGGACTTTGATGTGCCTCAAAATAGAGTAAAAAATGAAGAAGTCCTTAAGTGGTAGGATAGGTTAGTAAGGTCTCAGGAGCATAGAACACAGTTGAAAGATTTGTTACAGCAGTATAAGGACATATGTAAGAATCAGATGGGGAGGACTAATGTTATTGTACATAAAGTAGACATAAGGAATACTGCTCCAATAAAACAACACCCGTATTGGCTTAATCCTTTCAAAGCCAAACAGGTGCAGAAGGAGGTGGAGGCCATGCTTGACAAGGACATCATTGAACCACACCAGAGAGAGTGGAGTTTGTCGATCTTCTTAGTTCCCAAACCAAACAGGACTCACTGATTCTGCATGGATTATCGGAAGGTCAACGCCGTTACAAAATTGGACTGATATCCAATTCCTAGATTGGAGGACTGTATTGAGAAAGTTGGACAAGCCAGTTACATCACCAAGTTGAACTTACTGCGTGGTTACTGGCAGGTACCTTTATCAGAGACAGCAAAAGAAATGTCTGCGTTTGTAACCTCAAATAGACTATATCAGCTTAAAGTGATGCCCTTTGGAATGAAGAACGTACCCACCACATTCCAAAGACTCATGAACAGAGTTGTGCTGGGTTAACAAACTATGCAGTCTATTTGGACGATGTAGTGATCTTTAGTAAATCCTGGAAAGATCACATGGTACATTTGGCAGAGCTCTTTAAACGACTACAAGAAACAAAACTGGTAATAAACTTAATAAAACTGAATTTGTGAAAGAAGAGGTGACATTCTCGGGACATAACATCGGACATGGAAGGTTGACTCCATGGAACACAAAGACAAAGGGCATCGAGGAATTTCCATGACAATTCTCAAAGAAAGGTGCTTTGATTCTTAGGACTCAGCGGGTACTGTTGGAAGTTTTTCCAAACTTCAGCAGTGTGGTGGTACTATTAACTGATTTGCTGAAAAATAACACAAAGTTTTGGTGGACAGAACAATGCCAGGAGGCATTCGATCATTCGATATTAACCACCAAACCAGTTTTAGCTACACCAAACTTTTCAAAACCTTTTAAAGTCACCAGGAAAATAAAGATGGGATTGAACTGCGAGTTAGTTACTTTTCAAAGAAGATCAACATCCACCAGAGGAAATAGTCCACAATCAAAAAGGCACTCTTGAGTTTGGTCCTGGCCTTACAACATTTTAATGTGTACTTTCATGAACAATGTGTCGGAGACGGTTGTGTACACAGATCACAATCCGCTTACATTCTTAGGACGCTTTAAAGACAAGAATATGAGACTATTTCATTGGAGACTTAAGTTAAAGACTTTTCATTTAAAAATCGTACATGTTGCGGGTCATAAGAATGTAACTGGAGATGCGTTATCACGGATTTAACTGATAGAGGTTAGATGAGATTTGTATTTATTTAATGTTTTATACATATATAGGTATATTGGAAGAAGTTAAGGTGAGTTTATATTAAAGTTATCTGTATGTTAGGCTAATGTATTTAAAGAATAAGAAAAAAAAGAAGCCATTTTTTCATTATGATGGCTCATTATTTCTTAAGGGGAGAGGTGTTATGAAGATGTAGGTGTACTGTACCTTTAAAAGAGTTAAAAGCTAGCAGAACCACCTGACAGAACCAAGAGTTCTCAATAACATACGATATAACATGTGGTCCAGCTATGCGGGGAGCTAGAGGTGCTAGTTGCCTGGAGACTAAAACAGATTTGAATTAGGCCAATCAGTTTAAATTATACCCCAAAAAAAACAAACTGTAATCAAGTTGGAATTTAATATATTGACAATCTTTAAAGCTAATGACACAATCCTATGCTTTGGGAGTATAAGACCGGGGGAAATTGGACAGCTGAAAGGAGAACTGCCAAGCCAACAATATCTGCAAACTGCCCAGAGAATAGCTCTCTTAAAGGTACCTTTATTGATCAGTAATCTGTGAAGCAGAATCTCCAAGAAGAAGACAGAAATACAGAGAAGAACAAAAGCTGCCTGGTTGTGAGATGAGAAGTTTTGTTTCGTAACTCTTAATCGGGGGTTTTATCAGATTAGTTTTATAGAAAGTAAAGTGAAAGATAGGTTAGAGGAAGGATTTGTAAATAGTCGTTTGTTAACTATTCTCTGTCATACTTTAAGAAATAAAGTTGTTACTTTTACTTTAATAATTCTTGGCCTATTGAATTTTCACAGATTACTGCACATGATAGGTCTTTTCTGTGGCTGTGTTCAATTAAGCAGGAGGGTTTATCCCATTTCGTAACAGTGTCCTCAAGATCCAGCAAGAAAAAAATAGGGTATATCCTGTCAAGTGATTCCCTCGGCAGACTGTCAAAGTCATTTGTCAGAAAGGCTCAATGCCACATGCCCGGACAATTTTTTTCATTTTAAAAATATGTTGAGGTTGTACAGGATGTTGGTGAGGCCTCTTTTGAAGTACTGCAGGCAGTTCCGGTTATTTTAGAAATGATATTATTAAATTGGAATGAGCTCAGCAAAGATTTACCAGGATGTTGTCAGGAATGGAGGGTTGGACTTGTAAAGATAGCTTGGATAGGCTGGGACATTTTTCAGTGGAGCATAAGAGTTTGAGGGATGATCTTATCGAAGTTTATAAAATCACGAGGGGCACAGATAAAGTGAATGACAAAGGCCTTTCCCTAGATTGGAGGAGTTCAGAACTTGGGGCAATATTTTTAAGGTGGATGGAGAGAGCTTTAAAAGGAACACGGGGGCAACTGTTTTACACAGAGAGTGGTTCATGTGTGGAATGAGCTGCCTGAGGAAGTGGTGGGTGCTGGTACAATGACAACATATAAAAGATATTTGATTAATACACGATTAGGAAAGGCTTAGAAAGATTTCGGCCAAACACAGACAAGTGGGACTAGTTGGACTGAAGAGTCTGTTTCTGTGCTGTATGACGAGATTTAGTTTATTCACAAAAAAAATCTTTATACACATAGATAGTGACAAAAGCAGTTCGGTTCTGTACAGTCTTAGTATATGAGGAACAAATGAACATTTCTTTTAAGATCCTAAGATGCAAGCCATCTGATCTTGAGAATTGACAGTCTACAGTCGAATAGTTTTCCGAGCACCCTTTCACTGGTGATGGTGATTGTTTTAAGTTCATCCCTCCTTGTGAAGTCAGAAACAAAATATGTAATTTCTTTGTTTTTCATTGTCTATTCCCAGACTATCTCTAGATGACCAATTAGCATTAATTATTCTTTTCCTATTCAAAGACTTGGTTTAATATTATTAGCTAGCTTTCCTTCATATTCTGGTTTCTATTCTGCTACCTCTTCATTAACTTTTTTGTCATTCTTTGCTGATCCCTATGGTCTGCCCAATCCTGTTGGGACCGACCAAGAAGTGTTACAGGTTTCTACATTGTTTCTTTTAATTTAATACTGATTTAAACTTCCTTTCAAAATAGGGCCTACTTATTTGCCTGATACTGCTTCTCTCATTGCCATGTCCTGGAGATCAAGCTTTTAGTTCTGCAGCCCAAATCTCACAATTGGAAGATAATAGTTGATAGGAGTTGGGTGTTGAAGACATGTAGAAGTCCTGACACAGCTGACTCCCTGGGAATTGCCCTGGAAGATGAAACTCCCAATTGGAAATTATCTGATATCTGATGTGTCCAAAAAAGTGCCCAGTTAGGCCAGTTACTTCAGAGGGCCCCCAGGTAACTCAGGAAAAGTTGGAAGTATTAAAACATGTTCTCATCATAGAACATAGAACATTCCAGCACAGTACAGGCCCTTCGCCCTTTGATGTTGCACTGACCTATGGAACCAATCTGAAGCCCATCTATCCTACACTATTCCATTATCATCCATATGTTTATCCAACGACCATTTAAATGCCCTTAAAGTTGGTGAGTCTACTACTATTGCAGCAGGGCGTTCCACGCCCCTACTACTCTCTGAGTAAAGAAACTACCTCTGTCCTATATCTATCACTCCCCAATGTACATCTATGTCCCTTCATGCTAGCCATCACCATCTGAGGAAAAAGGCTCTCACTGTACACTCGACCTAACTCTCTAATTATCTTATATGTCTCAATTAAGTCATCTCTCAACCTTCTTCTCTCTAATGAAGATAGCCTCAGGTCCCTCAGCTTTTCCTCATAAGACATTCCTGCCTTACCAGACAACATCCTAGTAAATCGCCTCTGAATCCTTTCCAAACCTTCCACATCCTTCCTATAAAGCGGTGACCAGAACTGTACACAATATTCCAAGTGCGGCCACACCAGAGTTTTGTACAGCTGCAGCATGATCTCATGGCTCCAAAACTCAATCCCACTAAAATAAAAGGTAATACACCATACGCCTTCTTAATAACCCTATCAACCTGGATGGCAACTTTCAGAAATCTAGGTACATGGACACCGAGATCTCTCTGTTCATCTATACTGCCAAGAATCTTACCAGTAGCCCAGTACTCTGCATTCCTGTTGCTCCTTCCAAAGTGAATCACCTCGCACCTTTCCACAATAAACTCCATTTGCCACCTCTCAGCCCAGCTCTGCAGCTTATCCATGTCCCTCTGTAACCTGCTACATCCTTTGGCACTATCCATAACTCCACCGACCTTAGTGTCATCCACAAATTTACAAACACAGCCTTCTACACCCTCATCCAGGTCATTTATAAAAAATGACAAACAGCAGTGGCCCCAAAACAGATCCTAGCGGTATACCATTAGGAACTAAGCTCCAGGATGGACATTTCACATCAACCACCACCCTCTGTTTCTTTCAGCTCGCCAATTTCTGATCCAAACAGCTAAATCACCCTTAATCCCATGCCTCTGTATTTTGTGCAATAGATTACCATGGGGAACCATATCAAATGCTTTACTGAAATCCATATACACCACACCAACTGCTTTACCATCATCCACCAGTTTGGTCACCTTCTCAAAAAACTCAATAAAGTTTGTGAGGTATGACCTACCCTTCACAAAAGTGTGTTGACCATCCCTAATCAATTTATTCTTTTCTAGATGATTATACATCCTATCTCTCATAAACTTTTCCAACATTTTACCCACACAGAAGTAAGGCTCATTGGTTTATAATTCCCAGGGTTGTCTCTACTCCCCTTCTTGAACAAGGGAACAACATTTGCTATCCTTCAGTCTTCTGGCACTATTCCTGTAGACAATGATGACATAAAGATCAAATCCAAAGGCTCTGCAATCTCCTCCCAGGCTTCCTAGAGAATCCTAGGATAAATCCCATCCAGCCCAGGGGACTTATCTAATTTCACACTTTCCAGAATTGCTAACACCTCCCATCTAGTCTAGTAGCCTTTATCTCAGTATTCTCCTCAACAACATTGTCTTTTCCAGTGTGAGTACTGATGAAAAATATTGATTTAGCACTTCTCCTATCTCCTCAGACTCCACGCACAACTTCCCACTACTATCCTTGATTGGTCCTAATCTTTCTCCCTGGATGCTGTCTAACCTGCTGTGCTTTTCTAGCAACAAACTCTCAGCTCGGATCTCTAGCATTTGCAGACCTCACTGTCTCCTGCTCCTAATCTTTCTCTCGTCATTCTTTTATACCTATAGAAAGCTTTAGGGTTTTTTTTATCCTATCTGCCATCAACCTCTCATATACCCTCCTGGTTCATCTTCGCTCTCTCTTTAACTCTTTTCTGGCTAACTTGTAACTCTCAAGTACCCTAATGGACCTTCATGTCTCATCCTAACATAAGCCACCTTCTTCCTCTTGACAAGAGATTCAACTTCTTTAGTAAACCATGGCTCCCTCACTTGACCACTTCCTCCCTGCCTGACATGTACATACTTATAAAGGACATGCAGTAGCTGTTCCTTGAATAAGCTCCACATTTCAATTGTGCCCATCCCCTGCAGTTTCCTTCCCCACCCTACGCATCCTAAATCTTACCTAATCGCATCATAACCCCTGTGTAGTTAGTTAACTGAGGCCATGGTTCACCACTGACCCCACACTTTGACTCTTGACAGCTAGCCAACATCCCCGGACTCAACAAAGATGAGGACCATGAAGGCGTGAGGGCATAACTGCATTATCGTTAGACTATTAATCTGGAGACCCAGGTAGTGTTCTGAGGACCTGCATTCGAAACTTGTCATGACAAATGGTGAAATGTGACTTCATTATAAACCTTGATTAAAAGTCTAATGATGACTATGAAACTATTGCTGATGATAAAGGGAAAAAAAACTAATCTGGTTCACTAAAATCCTTTAAGGAAAGAAACTTCTATCCTTACCTGGTCTGGCCTACATGTGACTCTCGACCCAGAACTGCCCTCTGGGCAATTAGGGGTGGGCAATAAATACTGGCCTCCATCCCACAAATGAATTTTAAAAATCCAACACCTGATACCTTCTCTGCACCCGACCACCTCCAACTCCCCATGGAAAAACAGAGAGGAATATAGTAAAGAAAGTGGAAGGGGAAAGAGATGGAAGGGGCTTGGGAGGGGGAACGGAATAGTATAGTTGGAGTGGGCCTTTTCGCTCCCTGAGTCTGCTCTGCCAGTAAGTATGATGATGGTTGATCTGATGTGACCTTAACTCCACTTTCACATGAGCTCCCCTAACCCTCCCCTCTCCTGTAGATCAGAACTGTTTTTAACTCAGCCTTGAATATATTCAATGACCCAAGTCCCACTGCTCGCTGGTGGAAAGAATTCCAAACACAGCCAACTCTCTGAAAACATTTTAAATTCTCCATTTTAAATCAAAAAACCCTTGCTTTGAAACTGGGTGCCCCAGTTCTAGTTTCCCTTACACAAAAAAATCCTCTCAGCATCAGAATATACATTTCAATAAGATCACCACTCACTGCTCTAAATTCCAATAAGTACAGGCTCAACCTGTACAACTGCTTCTCAAGAGAAAGAGAGAGAAAGAGAATGAGAGAGAGAGCGAGAGAGAGAGAGAGAGCAAGAGAGAGAGAACGAGAGAGACAGAGAATGAGATAGAGAGAGAGAGCGAGAGAGAACGAGAGAGAGAGAGAGTGAGAGAGAGAGAGAGAGAACGAGAGAGAGAGAGAACAAGAGAGAGAGAGAGAGAACGAGAGAGAGAGAACGAGAGAGAGAGAGAGAGAACAAGAGAGAGAGAGAACGAGAGAGAGAGCGAGATAGAGAGAGAGAAAGAGAGCGAGAGAGAGCGAGAGAGAGCGAGAGAGAGAGAGAGTGAGAGAGAGAGAGAGAGAACGAGAGAGAAAGCGAGAGAGAGAGAGCGAGAGAGAGAGAGAATGAGAGAGAGAGCGAGAGAGAGAGAACGAGAGAGAGAGAGCGAGATAGAGACAGAGAGCGAGAGAGAGAGAGAAAGAGAGCGAGAGAGAGCGAGAGAGAGAGAGCGAGAGAGAGAGAGAACGAGAGAGAGAGAGCGAGAGAGAGAGAGCGAGAGAGAGAGAGCGTGAGAGAGAGAGAGAGAGTACGAGAGAGAGAGAGAACGAGAGAGAGAGCGAGAGAACGAGAGAGAGAGCGAGAGAACGAGAGAGAGAGATGCAAGATAGGGAAAGAGTAGAAAGATAACTGCACATGTGCGCAGCCACAAAATAATCATGAAATGTAAAAGCTTACTGCGATGTTTTTCTGCATTCTTAAAGTTGATTTCTGATTCCCTTCCGCTCAAATTCAATATCTTTAAGAAAACTGAAAGAACTGTGATTGCTGTAAATCAGAAACAAAACAAAAGTTGCTGGAAAAGCTCAGCAGGTCTGGCAGCACCTGTGAAGAGAAATCAAAGTTAATGTTTTGGGTCTGGTGACCCTTCCTCAGATCTCAAATATCTTTAAGAGTACAGTCACAGAGCAAAAATGTTTGAACTTATGGTCTATTTGTTTTTGGGTGGATGATAATGAGGGGAGTAGTCTAATCTGAGAGTGATCATCATATTCCTCCCATTTGTTCAGTTTGTTGCCAGGATTGGCACCATAACAAGCTCTGCCCTCCAAACAGCTCAATTGTCTGAAGAGTTAAGATACATTGCAACATAGCAGTTCTACATAAACACAGATTTTCAGCATCCTGTCATGTACAATACATGAGGAAACAAACTTACATTTAGATACCACCTGCATCCTCAACCCAAATGCATTCAGCCAAAGAATCGCTCTCAGAATGAATCACCGCTACGCTTCAGTGAAATACGTGCAGGTCAGGTGAATTGGCCATGCTAAATTACCCATCGTACAAGATGCACTAGTCGGGGTAAATGTAAGGTACAAGGGTAGGGGAATGGGTCTGGGTAGGCTCTCCTTTGGAGGGTCAGTGTGGACTTGTTGGGCCAAATGGCCTGTTTCCACACTGTAGGGAATCGCATCTAATCTAATCCAAATACAGCATCAGTTTTGTGCACAGCAACATCCCACAAATAGAAAACATGTGGGCAGATCCTTTCTTTCAGCAAGGAAGTTGGTTGACGGAGGAATATAGCCTGAATACGGAAGATTTCCTGCTCTTCTTCCAGGCAATAGTGGGTTCTTTAATGGCCACATGGTAAGACAGACAAAGTCTCGGGCACAATATGAAAGACAACACCACTGACGTAGAAACATAATAGTTATAGAGTTGTACAGTACAGGACAGACACTTTGGTCCAATCATCCATGTAACTAAGCATCCTAATCTAGTTCCATTTGCCAGCATTTGGCCACTTTCCCTCTAAACCCTTCCTATTCATGTACCCATTCAGATGCCTTTTAAATGTTGTAATTGTGCTAGCCTCCACCACATCCTCTGGCAGCGCATTCCGTACACATACCAGTCTCTGCATGAAAATGATGCCCCGTGCCCCTCATGATTTTATATACCTCTATAAGGTCCAAGATAGCGGCAGAGTAAGACGTGTCAGTGTTTCTTTCCCCATTTTACTCTTTTTTTTCTCTCTCTTGGTGTTTCTTCTTTTCTTCACTCCCAGCGTCAGCACAGACCTGGCGAGGTGCCCTCTCTGCTCAGCATAGCCTACGGTGGTGTCTCAGCCCAGTCTCTCAGCCTGGCATGGCAGCATCTCGGCCTGGTTTTTCGGTAGCCCTGGTGGTGTCCCTGTAGGGTAACTTGACCCAGTGTCTCGGCCCGGTGTGACAGTATCCTGGCAAGCGAGCGGATCCTGTCAGGCATTTCCGGAGGCACCAGGAGAAATCGGGGAGGTAGCAACCTCAGCAGCAGTGATGGTATTACGGCCCATTACAGGAGAGTGAACAATGAGGGAGGTCCCCTTGGTATCAATGGCATCAAGAACAACAGCTGAGGGCCCCCAGATAATGAGCTATGCAGAGGACTCATCAAAAACTATTGAACTTTTAACCTTATTTCTTTATTTTTCTAGATTACATTAAGAAGGACTTTAATATTAAGTATTACTTTATTTCTTTAGTTTTTTACTTATCCTATGATGGCAATGATTAACTTTTTAACTTTTTTGCACCTAGGTACCTTTGTACCAATGATGGTGCCATGTGTGGTGACATTATACACTTTTCACTGTACTCTTAGATTAGATTAGATTAGATTACTTACAGTGTGGAAACAGGCCCTTCAGCCCAACAAGTCCACACCAAAGAGCAACCCACCCAAACCCATTCCCCTACATTTACCCCTTCATCTAACACTATGGGCAATTTAGCATGGCCAATTCACCTAACCTGCACATTTTTGGACTGTGGGAGGAAACCAGAGCACCCAGAGGAAACCCACGCAGACAAGGGGAGAACGTGCAAACTCCACACAGACAGTTGCCCGAGGCTGGAATTGAACCTGGGTCTCTGGTTCTGTGAGGCAGCAGTGCTAACCACTGTGCCACCGTGCCACCCATAAGTACTTCTGTACTTGAGTACACTCGACAATAAAACCCAAAACCTTAAAAAATCTAAAATCTAATCTAATTAACAACACTTAAAAGGCATTTGGAAAGGAAAGGTTTAGAAGGATCTGGGCCAAGTGCGGGGAAGTGAGTTAATGTGGATTGACATTTTGGTCAGCATGGACCAGCTTGGGCCAAAGGACCTGTCTCCGAGCTGTAGAACTCGATGACTCTAATCACTCCTCAGCAGGTAAAGCTCCAGGGAAAATAGCCACAGCTTCTTCAGCCTCTCCCTACAGCTCAAACGCTCCAACCCTGGCAGCATTCTTAGAAAATAGGGATAGGTATAGCCCATTCAGCCCTTTGAGCCGACTCCATTATTCAATGTGATCATGTTGATCACCCAACTCAGTCCCCTGTTCGTGCTTTTACCCCATCTCGATACATTTAGCCCTAAAAACTATATGCAACTCCTTCTCAAAAACACTCAATACTTTGGTCTCAACTGCTTTACTGCTTTCTGTGGCAGAGAACTCCATAGGCTCCCTGTTCTCTGGGTAAAGAAATCTCTCTTCATGTCAGTCCTAAATGGCCTACCCTCTATCTTTCGATAGTGACACGTGGTTCTGGACATCCCAGTCATCAAGAATATCCTTCTTGTGTTTACTCCTTATGGTCCTGTTAGAACTTCATAGGTTTCAATGATAGCCCCCTCACTGTTCTAAAATCCAGTTACTATAGACATAACCAGTCCAGTCTCTCTTCATACATCAGTCCTCCCATCCCAGAAAATAGGTTTTCTTGCACCCCCTCCATAGCCAGAACACCCTTCCTCAGAAAAGAAGCCCAGAACTGCACACAATATTCCAGGTACATTCTCACCAAGGCCCTGTATAATTGCAGCAAGACATTGTTGTTCCTGTACTCAAATCATCTCGCTATGGAGGCCAACACATAGTTTGCATTCTTCACTGCCTGCTGTACCTGCACTTTTACTTGCAATGACTGGTATACTAGGATACGTGGATCTTCATGCACCTCCCCTTTTCTCAATCTATCACCCTTCAGATAATAATTTGACTTCCTTTTTATTTGTTACCAAAATGGATAACCTCATTTTTATCTACATATACTTCAACTTCCACGCAAATGCCCACTCAATTAAATTGTTCAAATCACACTGAAGCATCCTCCTCACAGTTCACCCTCCCACACAGATTGTTGTCATCAGCAAACGTGGAGATGTAACATTTAATTGCCTCATCTAAATCTTTAATATAGATGATGAATAGTTGGGGTCCTAGCACTGTTCCCTCCGGTAACCCATAAGTCACTGCCTGACTCTTTGTTTTCTATCTGTCAGCCAGTCTCTATCCATGTACTTTGATTTTACCACATTCATCTCTTCAAAGTTTGTGAGAAGATTTGTAGCTCAGGTGCTCGTTGTTGTGGTTGTGTTCGCCGAGCTGGGAATTTGTGTTGCAGATGTTTCGTCCCCTATCTAGGTGACATCCTCAGTGCTTGGGACCCTCCTGTGAAGCGCTTCTGTGATGTTTCCTCTGCCATTTATAGTGGTTTGTATCTGCCGCTTCCGGTTGTCAGTTCCAGCTGACCGTTGCAGTGGTCGGTATATTGGGTCCAGGTCGATGTGTTTATTTATAGAATCTGTGGATGAGTGCCATGCCTCTAGGAATTCCCTGGCTGTTCTCTGTTTGGCTTGTCCTATAATAGTAGTGTTGTCCCAGTCGAATTCATGTTGTTTGTCATCTGTGTGTGTGGCTACTAAGGATAGCTTGTCGTGTCGTTTCGTGGCTAGTTGGTGTTCATGGATGTGGATCGTTAGCTGTCTTCCTGTTTGTCTTATGTAGTGTTTTGTGCAGTCATTGCATGGGATTTTGTACACTACTTACGTGCAACAATATTGAACGCCTTCTGAAAATCCAACTAAACCACATGCACTGAGCTGTGATCAACTCTATCAGATACATCCTTGAAAGTGAGGGAAAGTGAGGACTGAAGATGCTGGAGATCAGAGACTAGATTAGAGTGGTGCTGGAAAAGCACAGCAGGTCAGGCAGCATCTGAGGAGCAGGAAAATCAACATTTTGGGCAAAAGCCCTTTATCAGGACGACATCCTCGAAAATTCCAAGGCAGTGGATCCCTCAGTAACAATACTCACAATGCTTGTCTGTAAGGTTCAAATGTATAATGAGCATTAAATCTCCACTTTCTAAATCAAAAGGAAGTCTGAACAAATTTTCAAATAATTTTTCATGTTCTAATACTTCTCTGTGAAAAGGATCTTTCCAAAATTCTTATCTTCAGTTCTTGTTACTGTTGGCCAAAAGATGTAAACATTGTACATTAATAACCCTCAGTAAACCTTCCAAAATTCAAAAATCTTTCTTCACCTTTAAGAGTCCATATATTCTGGCTGGCTCTGAGCATTGAAATAATTCTTTTTGCATGGTCACAGTTTGTAGAGACAATTACTTGTTCAATTCCTACGAGACTTGAAAGGATGTGCGTGGAATTTCATTAAATGCCTCACGGGAGGTAAGATCTCAGGAAATAATAAAACAAAACCACATCAGATGAATTCCCTTCACCAAACGTAATGTTGTGCTATTGTTAAATGAGTGCAATGCTTGGGATGCGCCCAATGTCTGAAACTTATAACCGGATCATTAAATACCCAGACAGCTGCAAACATTTTCAACAAAACAAGCAATAAGTGCACTCCAATACTAAAACAGAACTCCAACACAATATAGATTCATTACCAAACCACACCAACAGTAACCACTGGCAATCACAACACTGGTTCCACATCCCCCAGTCTACCTTCATACTTTGTGCAGGTTCCAACTTGTTTTGGAAATCGAGTTAGAAAGGCAGTATACAGATGGGCTGTGATTTTACCATGGGGCAAGACAAGGAGGCATGCTGTAAGTCACCCTCAGACAGAATAAAGTTCAGACCCCTAGCTGTTGCTGTTACTCAGAAGCACATGCTAACTGCTGAGTCAAGTGAGCTAACCAGCTGGATATTGCAAAAGCAGCTTCTAGTTTCAGTTGACTAACACAGGGTGACAGTGAAAAACAAACTAATCAGCAGGAACCCAAGTCTTTGTCTACCAGGCTGCATCCTCAGCACATTGCTGTATGTCAGAGAAGCCTGGATAACTAACAGGCTCAAAAACTTTCACCTTCACTAGAGAATCACAAAGGAAGAACTGGGAAGAGTTTCTCAATTTTCAGTTGAAGTGCTCTGTTGAGTGAGATTCATAACATCTAGTCTGCCCTTACTCAGAGTCACATTTCTAGATTAGAGTGGTGCTGGAAAAGCACAGCAGTTCAGGCAGCATCCGAGGAGCAGGAAAATCAACGTTTTAGGCAAAAGCTCTTCATCAGGAATAGAGGCAGAGTGCCTGCAGGGTGGAGAGATAAATGAGAGGAAGTTGGGTGGGGAGAAAGTAGCATAGAGTACAATAGGTGAACGGGGGTGGGGATGGAGGTGATAGGTCAGAGAGGAGGGTGGAGTGGATAGGTGGAAAGGAAGATAGGCAGGTTGGACAGATCATGGGGACAGTGCTGAGCTGGAAGTTTGGAACTGGGGTGAGGTGGGGGAAGGGGAAATGAGGAAATTGGTGAAGTCCACGTTGATGCCATGGGGTTGAAGTGTTCCAAAGTGGAAAATGAGGTGTTCTTCCTCCAGGCATCAGGTAGTGAGGGAGCGGCGGTGAAGGAGGCCCAGGACCTCCATGTCCTCGGCAGAGTGGGAGGGGGAGTTGAAATGTTGGGCCAGATGGCAGTGTGATTGATTGGTGTGGATGTCCCAGAGACGTTCCCTAAAGTGCTCTGCTAGGAGGCGTCCAGTCTCCCCAATGTAGTGGAGACCACATTGGGAGCAACAGATACCAATATCGGTGGAAGTGCAGGAAAAACATTGATGGATGTGGAAGGCTCCTTTGGGGCCTTGGATGGAGGTGAGGGAGGAGGTTTGGGCGCAGATTTTGCAATTCCTGCGGTGGCAGGGGAAGGTGCCAGGACGGGAGGGTGGGTTGTTGGGGGGCGTGGACCTGACCAGGTAGTCACGGAGGGAACGGTCTTTGCGGAAGGCGGAAATGGGTGGAGAGGGAAATATATCCCTGGTGGTGGGGTTCGTTTGGAAGTAGCAGAAATGTCGGCGGATGATTTAGTTTATGTGAAGGTTGGTAGGGTGGCAGGTGAGCACCAGGAGGGTTCTGTCCTTGTTACGGTTGGAGGGGTGGGGTCTGAGGGCGGAGGTGTGGGATGTAGATGAGATACGTTGGACGGCATCTTTAACCACGTGGGAAGTGAAATTGCGGTCTCTAAAGAAGGAGGCCATCTGGTGTGTTCTATGGTGGAACTGGTCCTCCTGGGAGCAGATACGGCGGAGGCGGAGGAATTGGGATTACGGAATGGCATTTTTGCAGGAGGGAGGGTGGGAAGAGGTGTAATCCAGGTAGCTGTGGGTGTCGGTGGGTTTATACAAAATGTCGGTGTCAAGTCGGTCGTCATTAATGGAGATGGAGAGGTCCAGGAAGGGCCGGCACCTAACCTCTCTTCAGTCAGCTCTGCCTCAACTGAGGGCCACACTCTCTCAGAATTGCAAAGGACCCCTCCTTTACTATATTCTCAGGAGAATTCATACTCTCAACAAACAGTATTTCCATACCGTCTCAAACATCAAAAACTGTAAGTAAAACAAACTTTTATCTACCCCCCTCCATAACCAGCACTCCTCAAACATTCTAGAAGATTCCCCCGGCCTCTGGAATTGCTTGCACGCCATTAGCCATGTGGCTGGTGCAGCGACCATCCCCATGGTGATTGATGATGTCACTTCCGCCACATCATGGCTGCTTCCACAGCCACCTCTGCCCCTCACAATTCCTCATGCACCACACATGACATCACTTCCGCCCCTCACATCATCGCTAATGTCACACGCTCAGTGACTTCCGCCTCCCCCATTGCCGTGTTTGCCACCACTTCTGCCCCCACCAACGCCACTCACTTGCATTCTGCTGACTAGCCCCCCACAGATCCCACTGTCACTATCCCCACCCCCCAGAACCCTGAGGGGAACACCACCCCTGCTCATGACTCCACCCCTATCCCTTCCACCATCACACCCACTCCACTTACAGGTTCCGCCCCCAGTCCCAGCTCCACACCCACACCAGATCCCAGCTCCCAGCCCTGCCGAGTTTTCACCATCCCTCCAGACCTCCCACTCACTGAGGACGAACGATCAGTCCTCAGCAAAGGACTCACCTTCATCCCCCTCCGTCCACGCATCAATGAATTTAATACACGCCGTGACGTCGAACAATTCTTCCGTCGCCTCCACCTCCGAGCTTACTTTCACAATCAGGACTCCCACCCACCTTCCGAGGACCCCTTCGCCCACCTCCAACACACTGCATCCACCTGGACACCCCGCGCTGGCCTATTACCTGCCCTCGATCTCTTCATTTCCAACTGCCACCGGGACATTAACTGCCTCAACCTGTCGTCCCCCCTTCCCCACTCCAACCTCTCACCCTCACAACGCGCAGCCCTCCAATCCCTCTGCTCCAATCCCAACTTCACCATTAAGCCAGCGGATAAAGGGGGCGCAGGGCAGTCTGGCGCACTGACCTCTACACCGCTGAAGCCAAACGCCAACTCGAGGACACCTCTTCCTACTGCCCCCTCAACCATGACCCCATCCCCCATTATCAAACCACCTTCTCCCAGACAATATAGAACCTCATCACCTCAGGAGATCTCCCACCCACAGCTTCCAACCTCACAGCCCAGGAACCCCGCACTGCTCGGTTCTGCCTCCTTCCCAAGATCCACCTGACCACCCTGGCCGCCCCATTGTCTCAGCTTGCTCCTGCCCCACTAAACTCATCTCTACCTACCTCGACACTGTCCTATCCCCCCTAGTCCAGGAAATCCCCACATACGTTCGAGACACCACCCACGCCCTACACCTCCTCCAAGACATCCGTTTCCCCGGCCCCCAACACCTCATCTTCATCATGGATATCCAATCCCTCTACACATCCATCCACCATGACCAGGGCCTCCAAGCCCTCCGTTTCTTCCTCTCCCGACTTCCCAAAACACTCTCCCGACTTCCCACCGACACTCTCATTTGTTTGGCTGAACTGGTCCTCACTCTCAACAATTTCTCCTTCAAATTCTCCCACTTCCTACAGACCAAAGGGGTAGCCATGGGCACCCGTATGGGCCCCAGCTATGCCTGTCTCTTTGGTTATGTAGAACAGTCCATCTTCCGTAGTTACACCAGCACCACTCCCCACGTCTTCCTCCGCTACATTGATTACTGCATTGGCGCCACCTCGTGCTCCCGCGAGGAGGTTGAACAATTCATTAACTTCATCAACACATTCCACCCTGACCTTAAATTTACCTGGACCATCTCTGACACCTCCCTCCCCTTCCTGGACCTCTCCATCTCCAATAATGACGACCGACTTGACACCGACATTTTGTACAAACCCACTGACTCCCACAGCTACCTGGATTACACCTCTTCCCACCCTACCGCCTGCAAAACTGCCATCCCATTTTCCCAATTCCTCCGCCTCCGCCGTATCTGCTCCCAGGAGGACCAGTTCCACAACAGAACACACCAGAGACCGCAATTTCCCTTCCCATGTGGTTAAAGATGCCCTCCAACGCATCTCGTCTACATCCCGCACCTCTGCCCTCAGACCCCACCCCTCCAACCATAACAAGGACAGAATGCCCCTGGTGCTCACCTTCCACCCTACCAACCTTCACATAAACCAAATCATCCGCCGACATTTCCACCACCTCCAAACAGACCCCACCACCAGGGATATATTTCCCTCCCCACCCCTTTCCGCCTTCCGCAAAGACCGTTCCTTCCATGACTACCTGGTCAGGTCCACGCCCCCAAACAACCCACCCTCCCATCCTGGCACCTTCCCCTGTCACCGCAGGAACTGTAAAACCTGCACCCACACCTCCTCCCTCACCTCTATCCAAGGCCCTAAAGGAGCCTTCTATATCCATCAAAGTTTTCCTGCACATCCACTAATATCATTTATTGTATCCGTTGCTCCCGATGTGGCCTCCTCTACATTGGGGAGACTGGACGCCTCCTAGCAGAGCGCTTTAGGGAACATCTCCGGGACACCCGCACCAATCAACCACACCACCCTGTGGCCCAACATTCAAACTCCCCCTCCTTTCCGCCGAGGACATGGAGGTCCTGGGCCTCCTTCACCGCCGCTCCCTCACCACCAGACGCCTGGAGGAAGAACGCCTCATCTTCTGCCTTGGAACACTTCAACCCCAGGGCATCAATGTGGATTTCACCAGTTTCCTCATTTCCCCTTCCCCCACTTCACCCCAGCATCAAAGTTCCAGTTCAGCACCATCCCCATGACCTGTCCTACCTGCCTATCTTCCTTTCCACCTATCCACTCTAACCTCCTCTCTGATTTATCATCTCCATCCCCACCCCCATTCATCTATTGTACTCTATGCTACTTTCTCCCACTCTCCTCTCATTTATCTCTCTACCCTGCAGGCACTCTGCCTCTATTCCTGATGAAGAGATTTTGCCCGATAGGTCGATTTTCCTGCTCCTTGGATCCTGCCTGAACTGATGTGCTTTTCCAGCACCACTCTAATCTAGAATCTGGTTTCTAGCATCTGTAGCCCTTGTTTTTACCAATCAGAGTGACATTTTTCATACAATCCTCCGCACTTCACCTTATTAATTAGTCAGATTCTTGGGGACGTAAAGCTATTCTTAGCCAGTGGACTGCTGCAGAGGTCGCACCATTAGACCAAGGCTAGACCGAATTTACAGCATTGGTCAGTGCTGTGTTTCAGGTGAAGTGGACACCCAACAGTACTGGAGAAGAGTCAATGATCTTCTGTGTTACCTCACAGCCACAAGACTCATTCTAACTCTACCATTGTGTATACACCTCACCAATGCTTGTGGAGGGAGTCCAGAACTAGAGGGGTTTAGGGCGAGAGGGGAAAGATATAACAGAAACCTAAGGGGCAACCTTTTCAGGCAGAGGGTGGTATGTGTATGGAACGAGCTGCTAGAGGAAGTGGTGGAGGGTGGTATACTTGCAACATTTAAAAGGCATATGGAGGGATTAGATTTGCCCAATGTGGACAGGAGGGTTTCCTGACACAGTATGTCGAAGGGCCGACAAGAGGGGAGGCCACACTGGATCTGGTGCTTGGTAATGAACCAGGCCAGGTGTTTGATTTAGTTGTAGGTGAGCACTTTGGAGACAGTGACCATAATTCAGTTATATTTAGTTTCGTGATGAAAAGGGATAGGTACATGGCACAGGTCAAGAGTTACCGATGGGGCAGGGGCAATTATAATGCAATTAGGCAAGAATTAGGATGCATAGAATGGGGGAGCAAAATGCAGGGGATGCAGACAATGGAAATGAGGAGCTGGTTTAAGGAACAATAGTAGTTTTAAAAGGGAGAAGAACAGACAAAGGAAACACATGGTGAGGTTATTGCAGGAGAGAGAGAGAGAGAGAGAGAGAACCTGCACAGTTACCTCCTGTGCTGTTTGAATTCATGTATCGCTGGACATCGGAGTGCATCTGGGAAAATTAACAAACAGTGAAATTCACAACTAATCTTGGAGAAACTGTAGAGCGAAGTTTGCAGCACAGAATCAGATAAGTTAATCATTGCTTTTAGTGTGGCCTACAGAGAACCTGTAGTAGTGCGTAGAGTGGGTTCTTTCTTGATTATATGTTATTAGAGATATGTCTCTTGATTAAACTTAAAATATAAGCCATAACTATTAATTTAACCTGGGGCAGTGTTTGTAGAGGAATAAGATTGTGTTATGTCTGGGTCTGTAGATTGTGAAGGAGTGATATGTACTTCTTGTCAGATGTGGGAGTTTAATCCTTAAAGAAAGTTTAAGGATTACTGCGGATTATATCTGCCATAAATGCTGTTGGCTGCGAATCTTATCAGATCGAGTGGATCAGTTGGAGAGACAGATAGAAGCGATGAGGAATTTGCAGCAGCAACAGTATGTGATGGATGGCAGTTATAGGAAAGGGGGGAAAGTCTCAGATACAGTCACATAGATGGGTTAACTCCAGGAAAGGTAAGAGAGGTAGGCAGCTGGTGCAGGAGTCTTTTGTGGATATACCCATTTCAAACAGGTATGCTGTTTAGGGGGTGAATGGATTCTCAGGGGAACGTAGCACGAACAGCCAAGTTTCTGGTATTGAGACTGGCTCGAATGCAATGAGGGGTATGTCAGCTTCCAAGAGATCAATTGGGTTAGGGGATTCTCTAGTTTGAGGTACAGAGAGATGTTTCTGTGGCCAGCAGTGAAAAAGCAGAATGGTGTGTTGTTTCCCTGGTGCCAGGATCAAGGATGTCTCAGAGAGGGTGCAGAATGTTCTCACGGGGGAGAGGGGCCAGCAGGAGGTCATTGTCCACATTGGAACCAACGACATTGGAAGGGAAAAGGTTGAGATTCTGAAGGGAGATTACAGAGAGTTAGGCAGAAATGTAAAAAGAAGGTCCTCGAGAGTAGTAATATCTGGATTACTCCCAGTGCTACGAGCTAGTGAGGGCAGGAATAGGAGGATAGAGCAGATGAATACATGGTTGAGGAGCTGGTGTATGGGAGAAGGATTCACATTTTTGGATCATTGGAATCTCTTTTGGGGTAGAAGTGACCTGTACAAGAAGGACGGATTGCACCTAAATTGGAAGGGGACTAACATACTGGCAGGGAAATTTGCTAGAACTGCTTGGAAGGATTTAAACTAGTAAGGTGGGGGGGGGGGACCCAGGGAGATAGTGAGGAAAGAGATTGGTCTGAGATGGGTACAGCTGAGAACAGAAGTGAGACAAACAGTCAGGGCAGGCAGGGATAAGGTAGGACTAATAAATTAAACTGCATTTATTTCGATGCAAGGGGCCTAACAGGGAAGGCAGATGAACTCAGGGCATGGTTAGGAACATGGGACTGGAATATCATAGCAATTACAGAAACATGGCTCAGGAATGGGCAGGACTGGCAGCTTAATGTTCCAGGATACAAATGCCACAGGAAGGATAGAAAGGGAGGCAAGAGAGGAGGGGGAGTGGCATTTTTGATAAGGGATAGCATTACAGCTGTGCTGAGGGAAGATATTCCTGGAAATACATCCAGGGAAGTTATTTAGGTAGAACTGAGAAATAAGAAAGGGATGATCACCTTATTGGGATTGTATTATAGACCCCCCAATAGTCAGAGGGAAATTAAGAAACAAGCATGTAAGATCTCAGCTATCTGTAAGAATAAAAGGGTGGTTATGATAGAGGATTTTAACTTTCCAAACATAGACTGGGACTGCCATAGTGTTAAGAGTTTAGATGGAGAGGAATTTGTTAAGTGTGTACAAGACAATTTTCTGATTCAGTATGTGGATGTACCTACTAGAGAAGGTGCAAAACTTGACCTACTTTTGGGAAATAAGGCAGGGCAGGTGACTGAGGTGTCAGTGGGGGAGCAGTTTGGGGCCAGCGACCATAATTCTATAAGATTTAAAATAATGATGGAAAAGGATAGACCAGATCTAAAAGTCGAAGTGCTAAATTGGAGAAAGGCCAATTTTGACGGTATTAGGCAAGAACTTTCAAAAGCTGACTGGGGGCAGATGTTCGCAGGTAAAGGGACAGCTGGAAAATGGGAAGCCTTCAGAAATGAGATAACAAGAATCCAGAGAAAGTATATTCCTGTCAGGGTGAAAGGGAGGGCTGGTAGGTATAGGGAATGCTGGATGACTAAAGAAATTGAGGGTTTGGTTAAGAAAAATAAGGAAGCATATGTCAGGTATAGACAGGATAGATCAAGTGACTCCTTCGAGTACAAAGAAAGTAGGAGTATACTTAAGTGGGAAATCAGGAGGGCAAAACGGGGACATGAGATAGGTTTGGAAAATAGAATTAAGGAGAATCCAAGGAGTTTTTACAAATACATTAAGGACAAAGGGTAACTAGGGAGTGAATCAAAGATCAGCAAGGTGGCCTTTGTGTGGAGCCAGAGAAAGTGGGGGAGATACTAAATGAGTATTTTGCATCAGTACTTACTGTGGAAAAGGATATGGAAGATATAGACTGTAGGGAAATAGATGGTGACATCTTGCAAATGTCCAGATTACTGAGGAGGAAGTGCTGGACGTCTTCAAACGGGTAAAGGAGGATAAATCCCCAGGACCTGATCAGGTGTACCCTAGAACTCTGTGTGAAGCTAGAGAAGTGATTACTGGGCCCTTTGCTGAGATATTTGTATCATCGATAGTCACAGGTGAGGTGCCGTAAGACTGGAGGTTGGCAAACGTGGTGCTACCGTTTAAGAAGGGCGGTAAAGACAAGCCAGAGAACTATAGACCAGTGAACCTGACATTGGTGGTGGGCAAGTTGTTGGAGGGAATCCTGAGGGACAGGATATACATGTATTTGGAAAGGCAAGGACTGATTCAGGATAGTCAACATGGCTTTGTGCGTGGGAAATCATGTCTCACAAACTTGATTGAGTTTTTTGAAGAAGTAACAAAGAGGATTGATGAGGGCGGAGCGCTAGATGTGATCTATATGGACTTCAGTAAGGCATTTGACAAGGTTCCCCATGGGAGACTGGTTGGCAAGGTTAGATCTCATGGAATAAAGGGAGAACTAGCCATTTGGATACAGAACTGTCTCAAAGGTAGAAGACAGAGGGTGGTGGTGGAGGGTTGTTTTTCAGACTGGAGGCCTGTGACCAGTGGAGTGCCACAAGGATCGGTGCTGGGCCCTCTACTTTTTGTCATTTACATAAATGATTTGGATGCGAGTATAAGAGGTACAGTTAGTAAGTTTGCAGATGACATCGAAACTGGAGGTGTAGTGGACAGTGAAGAGGATTACCTCAGATTACAACAGGATCTGGACCAGATGGGCCAATGGGCTGAGAAGTGGCAGATGGAGTTTAATTCAGATAATTGCAAGGTGCTGCATTTTGGGAAAGCAAATCTTAGCAGGACTTATACACTGAATGGTAAGGTCTTAGGGAGTATTGCTGAACAAAGAGACCTTGGAGTGTAGGTTCATAGCTCCTTGAAAGTGGAGTCGCAGGTAGATAGGATAGTGAAGAAGGCGTTTGGTATGCTTTCCTTTATTGGTCATAGCATTGAGTACAGGAGTTGGGAGGTCATGTTGTGGCTGTACAGGACATTGGTTAGGCCACTGTTGGAATATTGCATGCAATTCTGGTCTCCTTCCTATCAGAAAGATGTTGTGAAACTTGAAAGGGTTCAGAAAAGATTTACAAGAATGTGGCCAGGGTTGGAGGATTTGAGCTACAGGGAGAGGCTGAACAGGCTGGGGCTGTTTTCCCTGGAGTGTCGGAGGCTGAGGGGAGACCTTACAGAGGTTTACAAAATTATGAGGGGTATGGATAGGGTAAATAGACAAAGTCTTTTCCCTGGGGTCGGAGAGATCAGAACTTGAGGGCACAGGTTTAGGGTGAGAGGGGAAAGATATAAAAGAGACCTAAGGGACAACTTTTTCACACAGAGGGTGGTACGTGTATGGAATGAGCTGCCAGAGGATGTGGTGGAGGTTAGTACAATTGCAACATTTAAGAGGCATTTGGATGGGTATATGAATAGGAAGGGTTTGGAGGGATATGGGCCGGGTGCTGGCAGGTAGGACTAGATTGGGTTGGGATATCTGGTTGGCATGGACGGGTTGGACCGAAGGGTCTGTTTCCATGCTGTACATCTCTATGACTCTATGACCTGCAGCATGGACCAGCATGTAACATGGCTTCAAGCAAATAACCACGTGTGAAAATTAAAAGGGAGCAGGACTTAGTGATGTGAAGGAGAACAATGGTTAGTCAGGGATACAATCAGTCAGTGGGCTGATTCCAGTCCAGATGTTTGGCCAGAGTCAGTCAGGTATTTGAACCTGCCACCCTCTGGGATCAGTCCAGGGTCTGAACCACAATTAGCTCTGCAGCTCCAATAGAACCAGTTCAGGAATTACAGATAGGTTTACAGTTGGAGTGATTTGGTGACATCAGTCAGAGGATTGGGCCAATTTTCCCTGCAATGAATCAAAGGGAAGGATTGAGTATGGAGGAACAGTTGGTGGTGAGTGAGTAGGAAGCGCAGAAGGCAAGGTAGGTCAGTAGTTTGGGAGAATGAGAGAGATGAAAGCGACTGAGTGAACATGCTGCATGTAATACTGAGCGTCTAGTCATAGAGTCATAGAGATGCACGGAAACAGACCCTTCAGACAACTTGTCCATGCCGACCAGGTATCCCAATATCACGATGGTCTGAGGTGGATACACAACTTTCTGTTGCTTCTTATGGTCCTGGGCAGAGTGGTTGCTGTACGAAGCTGTTGTGCACCCAGATAGAATGCTTTCTATGATTCATCTGTAAAAGATGGTGAGCATCCTAATGGACATGTTGAATTTTCTAAGCCTCCTGAGGAAGAAGGGACGTTGTTGTACCTTTTTATTTGTTGGATCTACATGGGATGTCCAGGACAGACAGTGTCAGTTATTGCCACTCCTAGGAACTTGACACTCTGTACACTCTGTACACTCGGTACCTCAGCTCTGTTGATGTAGATAGGGGTGTGTCCTCCTCCTTTCTGCCTGAAATCAATGATCAGTTCTTTCATTTTCCCGACATTGTGAGATTATTGTCATTGCACCATGACACCAAGCACTCTATCTCCTTCCTGTATTTATTATTGTTTGATATCTGCCCTACCATGGTCATCAGCAAACTTGTAGATGTCATTCGTATGGAATATGGCTACACAATTGAGAGTATACAGGGAGTACAGTAAGGGGCTTAGAACACATCCTTGCGGCGTACCAATGTTGAGGATTATCATGGAGGAAGTGCAATTGTCTTCCTTCACTGAATACGGTCTGTGGGTCAGAAGTTGCAGAGAGTGGAGCCGAGACCTAGGTCTCCGAGTTTTAGAGATTAGTCTTCAGATTAGTGTGGTAGAGATTATGGTGTAGAAGGCAGAGCAGGAGACTGAAGTAGGTGTCCATCTTATCCAGATATTCCAGGGGTGAACGCAGGGCTAGGGAAATGGCATCTGCTGTGGACCTGTTATGCTGGTAGGCAAATTTTCGAGGATCGAGGCAGGCTGGGAGACTAGAATTGAAGTGGGCCATGACCCACCTCTTGAAGCACTTCATGATTATGGTGGTCTGAGCCACTGCATGGTAGTCATTAAGGCACATTGCATGTGTTTTCTTTGGTAATGGGATGACGGTTGTCTTCTTGAAACAGATTTGGACTTTGGATTATAACAAGAAGTTGAAGATGTCAGCAAATACCTAAGCCAGCTGGTCCACACAGGATCTAAGTGCACGGCCAGGGAGTCCATCTGGGCCCGTGCTTTACTCAGCTTCTGCACCCTCTCCAAAGCTTCCATATCCTTCCTGTAATGTGGCAACCAGAATCGAATGTAATACTTTCAAGTGTGGCCTAATCCACAAAGCTGCAACATCACTTCCTGACACTTGTCAATGCCCTGACCAATAAAGGCAAGCATGCCATAAGTCTTTTTTACTATTGTATCTAATCGTGTGGCCACTTTTAGGAACCAAGGACTTGAACCGTATGATCCCTCTGTACACACCAATTATATTCAGGGTCCTGCCATTAACTGTACATTTTCCCCTAACATTTGATCTCCCAAAGGGCAGCCCCTCGCACTCACCCGATTAAACTCCATCTGCCATTTCTCCACCCATATTCACAACAGATCTACATCCTGCTGTTTCCTTTGACAACCTTCTGTACTTCCACTACTGTCCCAATCTTTGTATCATCTGCACCTTACTAACCCAATCATCTACATTTTCATCCAAGTCATTTACATAAATCACATAGAGCAAAGGTCCCAGGATGGATCCCTGTGGAACATCACTAGTCACTCTCTTCCAGTCTGAAAAATAACCTACCGCCATGACCCTCTGCTTCTATGGGCAAGCCAATTTTGAATCCAAGTGGCTTAGTCACCATAGATCCCATGCATCTTAATCTTCTTGATGTGCCCAACAAGATAAACCTTGTTAAAAGGTTCTTTCATGTAAACAACATCCATGGCTCTAACCCTCTTGATCCTCCTTGTCACCACCTTAAAAAAACAAGCAAGTTAGTAAGACAGGACCTGCCCTGCACAAAGCCAGACTGACTGTCTCTAATTAGGCCATTCTCTTCCAAATGCAAGTAAATCCTATCCCTAAGAATTCTCTCCAATAGCTTTCCAAACACGATTAGAGACTCACTGGCCTGTAGTTTCTTTCTTGAACAACATTAGCTACTTGCCAGTTCTCTGGGACCTCTCCAGTGGCTAGAGAGGATACAAAGATCTTGGTCAAGGCCCCAGCAATCTCCTCTCTTGCCTCTTTCAATAACCTCGGTTAGATCCCATTGGGCCTGGGGACTTATCCATCTTAATGCTCTTCAAGATACATAAACACTTCTTTCTTCACTTCAAAATGCCCTAGCATATAGTATGCCAAACACTAATCTCACTATCCTCCATATGCATCTCCTTGGTGAATACAGACATCTCACCCCATATCCTCTGCCTCCAAGTACAAGTTCACTCCTTTATCCTTTATTAGATTAGATTACTTATTAGATTACTTACAGTGTGGAAACAGGCCCTTCGGCCCAACAAGTCCACACCGACCTGCCGAAGCGCAACCCACCCAGACCCATTGCCCTACATTTACCCTTACACCTAACACTACGGGCAATTTAGCATGGCCAATTCACCTGACCTGCACATTTTTGGACTGTGGGAGGAAACCGGAGCACCCGGAAGAAACCCACGCAGACACGGGGAGAATGTGCAAACTCCACACAGTCAGTCGCCTGAGGCGGGAATTGAACCCAGGTCTCTGGTGCTGTGAGGCAGCAGTGCTAACCACTGTGCCACCGTGCCGCCCAATCCTTGAGTGGTCCTACCCTCTCCATAGTTATCCTTTGGCTTTTAATGTACGTACAGGATACCTTGGGATTCTCTTTAACCCAACTCGCCAAGGACACTTTATGGCCCCGCCTTGCTCACCTACTTTCCTGGTTGAGTCCTTTTCTACTTTCTTTATATTCCTCATGGGCTTTGTTCAATTTTAGCTTCCCAAACGTTATATTGCTTCTTTTTCCTTTTTGATTAGATTCACAATCTCCCTCATTATGGGTGGCATGGTGGCACGGTGGTTAGCACTGCTGCCTCACAGTGCCAGAGACCTGGGTTCAATTCCCGCCTCAGGCGACTGACTGTGTGGAGTTTGCACGTTCTCCCCGTGTCTGTGTGGGTTTCCTCCGGGTGCTCCGGTTTCCTCCCACAGTCCAAAAATGTGCAGGTCAGGTGAATTGGCCATGCTAAATTGCCCATAATGTTAGCTAAGGGGTAAATGTAGGGGTATGGGTGGGTTGCGCTTCAGTGGGTCGGTGTGGACTTGTTGGGCCGAAGGGCCTGTTTCCACACTGAAAGTAATCTAAGTAAATTATCTAAGGGTTCCTTACCTTACCATCCTTGTCGTTCCTCCTTACTGGAACATGTGGTCCTGAACTCTGATCAATAGGCATTGAAACAACTCCCAGATGTTAAATATGAACTTGTCTGAGAACAGCTGCTCCCAATGAACTCTCCCTAGTTCCTGCCTAATACTGTTGTCATTTGCCTTCCCCCAATTTAGCAAGTTCCCACAAGGTCCTGACTTATCCTTATTCATAGTTATCTTAAAACTGAAAGAGTTGTGATCACTGTTTCCAAATTACTGTCCCATTATAAGGTCAGTTACCTGGCCAGGCTCATTAGACAATACAATGGCCCCAGTATAGTCTCTCCTCTTGTTGGATTACCCACATAGCATTTCAAGAAATCTTCTTGGATGCACTTAACAAATTCTGTTCCATCTAAGCCTATTGCTCTAAGGAAGTCACCGTCAATATTGGGGAAGTTAAAGTAACCCACAATGACACAACCCTGTTGTTATTGCATCTTTCCATAATATGCCGACATATTTGTTCCTCAATGTTTACGCAGCTGTTTGGGGGTGGGGGGTGGGTGGGAGGTGGCTATGTTATTATCCTATCAGTGATTGTACTTATTTTTCTTATGTTTGAGCTCCACGCATATTGCTTCAGTGAATGAGACCTCCAGCATGTCCTCTCTGAGTGCAGGTGTGACGTTCTCCCTGATTGGTAATGCAACTCCTCCACCTCTTTTACCTTCCTGTCTATCTCATGAAAAACAACAAAACCCTGGACCATTGAGCAGCCAGTCTTGTCCCTCTTTCAACCAGTCTCTGTAACAGCCACAACATCATAGTCCCACATACTGATCCAGGCTCTAAGCTCAACTGCCTTACCCATAATACTCCTTGTATTGAAATAAACACACTTCAGCCCATCAGCCCTATTGCACTCATTAATCTGTCCCTGCCTGTCCACCCTTTCAGACCTACTGGTCCTACCATCTACCTTCCCCTTATTCCCTCCACTTGCTGACCTGCTGCTCTGGTTCCCAGCCCCCTGACACTCTAGCTTAAGCTCAATAGCACTAGCAAACCTCTCTGAGAGGATATTGGTTCCCCTCCAGTTTCGGTACAAGCTCATCCCTTCTGTTTAGGTCATAGAGTCATAGAGGTGTACAGCATGAAAACAGATCCTTCAGTCCAAGTCATCCATGCTGACCAAATATCCTAAATTAATCTAGCCCTATTTGCCAACACATGAGTCATATCTCTCTAAACCTTTCCTATTCATATACCCATCCAGATGCCATCTAAATGTTGTAATTGTATCAGCCTCCACTACTGCCTCTGGCACCTCATTCCATATACACACCTGTGAAAAAGTTGTCCCTTAGATCCCAATTAAAGCTTTCCCGTCTCACCTTAAACCTATGTCCTCTAGTTTTGTACTCCCCACCCTGGGGAAAAGACCTTGGCTATTAACCCTATCCATGCCCTTCATGATTTTATAAACCTCTATAAGGTCACCCCTCAGCTTCCGACGCTCCAGGGAAAACAGCCCTAGTCTATTCAGCTTCTCCCTATAGCTCAAACCCTCCAACCCTGGCAACATCTTTGTAAATCTTTTCTGAACTCTTTCAGGTTTCACAACATCCTTCCTATAGTAGGGAGACCAGAACTGCATGTAGTATTCCAAAGTGGCCTAACCAATGTCCTGTACAGCCGCAACATGACCTCCCAACTCTGATATTCAATGCACTGACCAATAAAGGCAAGCCTACTAAACGCCTTCTTCACTATCTTGTCAACCTGTGACTCCACTTTCAAGGAAATATGAACCTGCACTCCAAGGTCTCTTTGTTCAGCAACACTCCCTAGGACCTTACCATTAAGTGTACGAGTCCCACTCTGATTTGTCTTTCCAAAATGCAACACCTCATATTTATCTAAATTAAACTCCATCTGCCATTCCTCATCCCATTGGCCCAACTGATCAACATCCCGTTGTACTCTGAAATAACCTTCTTTGTTGTCCATTACACCACCAATTTTGATATTATCTGCAAACTTACTAACTGTACTTCCTGTGTTCACATCCAAATTATTTATATAAATGACAAAAAGCAGTGATCCCAGCAGTGACCTTTGTGGCTTACCACTGGTCACAGGCCTCCAGTCTGAAAAGCAACCCTCCACCACCAATCTCTGTCTTCTACCTTCAAGCCAATTCTGTATCCAAATGGCTAATTCTCCCTTTATTCCATGTGATCTAACCTTGTTAACCAGGTTACCACGAGGAACCTTGTCAAACGCCTTACTGAAGTCCATATCGATTGCGTCCACTGCTCTGCCCTCATCAATCTTCTTTCTTACTTCTTCAAAAAACTCAATCAAGTTAATAAGAGATTATTTCCCATGCACAAGTCCTGTTGTCTATCCTCAAACAATCCTTACCTTTCCAAATACATGCAAATCCTGTCCCTCAGGACTCCCTCCAACAACCTGCCCACCACTGATATCAGTCTCATTGGTCTATAGTCCCCCAGTTTTTCCTTATCAGCTTTCTTAAATAGTGGCACCATGTTAGCTACCCTCCAGTCCTCCAGCACCTCACCAATGGCTATCAATTATACAAATATGTTAGCAAAGAGCCAAGCAATCACTTCCCTAGCTTTCCATTGAGTTCTAAGGTATAGCTGATGAGGTCCTGGGGAATTATCCATCTTTATGTATTCCCTGCCCCAGAACTGGTCCCAATGATCCAAGAACCTGAAACCCTTCCCCTGGCACCAGCTCCTTATCCATGCATTCATCTGTCCTATTTTCCTAATTCTATACTTGCCAGAACATGTCACCAGGAGTAATTCAGAGATTTTAACCTTTAGGGTTTTTTTTAGATTTGATTAGATTAGATTCCCTACAGTGTGGAAACAGGCCCTTCGGCCCAACAAGTCCACACCAACTCTCCAAAGAGCAACCCAACCCCTCTGACTAATGCACTACGGGCAAGTTAACATGGCCAATTCACCTGACCTGCACATCTTTGGACTGTGGAAGGAAACCGGAGCACCCAGCGGAAACCCACGCAGACATGGGGAGAGAATGTGTAAACTCTACACAGATGGTTGTCCAAAGCTGGAATTGAACCTGGGACCCTGGAGCAGTGAGGCAGCAGTGCTGACCATTGAGCCACCGTGCCGCCCATAAGTCTTACTCTTTAACCTCCTGCCTAGCCCCCTGAATTCTTGGTGCAAAACCTCATTCCTCACTTTGCCCACATCACTGCTACCAACATGTGTCATGACCTCTAATTCATCACCCTCCCCTTTCAGGATGCCCTGTAGCCATTCAGTGACACCCCTGAAGGAATAAGGAAAGCATATAGACTGGTCAGAGAGAAACTTGAGGACTGGTCAGATGGGGGCTGATAACTCATCTAGGACAAAGCAGAATAATTTAAAACCAGAGTTAGGAGAGTGGGAACCTGGAACTCTCCATCACCAAACGTTCTTTGGTTGAACAGCTTCCTCCTATCCCTGTGTACAAGTCACAATAAATAGAATTTGTGATTACTGGCAAATTAAAGGAACTGCAGCACCACCCATTGGTTAGGAAATGAACTGTTTCGATGCAAATTAAATTTCTTTTGTTTTGGAGATGCTGGTGTTGGACTGGGGCGTACAAAGTTACAAATCACAGAAGTTAAAAGTCACAACCACCTGATGAAGGAGCAGCGCTCTGAAAGCTAGTGCTTCCAATTAAACCTGTTGGATTATAACCTGGTGTTATGTGATTTTTAACTAAATTCCTTTGAGTGGCCAAATACAGTGCTGGACTACATTATAAAGGCACAAGCAAAACTGTCATTTATTTTTAAACTTAAAGCCTTGAAACATAACAATGAGCTATTCCATTATCCTCAGAATCACCAAATGCTCCTTTACATCTAGTCTATCCTCCCAGGCAGCACAGTGCCTCAGTGATTAGCAGTGCAGCTTCACAACACCAGGGATCTGAGTTTGATATCACCCTCAGACAACCGTCTGTTTGGAGTTTGTGCATTCTCCCTGTGTCTGTGTGGATTTTCTCTGGTTTCTTCCACAGTCCAAAGATGAACAGGTTAGGAGCGCTGGTGATGCTAAATTGCCCATAGTGTCCAGGAATGTGCAAGCTAGGTGGATTAGCCATTGAAAATGCAGGGATATAGGGTAGCAGGGGGTGGGTCTGAGTGGGATGCTCTTCAGAGGCTTGGTATGGAATCAATGGGCCCAATGTCCTGCTTCCACACTGTAGGCATTCTATGATTCTGAATTGAAAAGGTTAAGCTTTGCTTTTCTGGAGGCTCCTGGATAATGGCAGCTTGAAAGATGCACAATAGCAGGATGGATTAATCATGTGTGACACACAGCCCACAGTTACTCACACATGGCCCTATTTCATTCACATGTCCCACAGTCTCACACACACACACCAACATGCATGAACACACACAAATCCATAGCATCATAGAAACAGGAGAAAGCTATTCAGCCCCTCAAGCCTGTTCTACCATTAAATGGAATCATGGCTGATCTATGGCCCAACTCCATAGAGCTGCCTTTGCCCTATATCCCTTAGTACTTTGCTTTAGCAAAAAAATGTACCGATGTCAGATTTAAAACAAATAACTGATCTGGCTTCAACTACCATTTGTGGTTGAGAATTCCAAACCTCTACTACATTTTGTGTGTGGAAGTTCTTCTTAACACCTCTCCAGAACAGTCTGGCCCTAGATTTATACCCCCTAGTTCTAGAATCCCCAACCAACAGAAATCATCTATTTTTATCTATGCTGTCTTTTCCTGTTAATAGCTTGAAGACTTCAGATACCCCTTAACCTTCTAAAATCAAGAGAAAACAGGTTGAAGTTATGTAATTATACCTTAACCCCAGAAGTCAAGATTAGAGTGGTGCTGGAAAAGCACAGCAGGTCAGGCAGCATCCAAGGAGCAGGAAAATCGACATTTCGGGAAGAAGCCCTTCATCAGGAGCCCTCCATTCTTGATGAAGGGCTTCATTCCGAAATGTCGATTTTCCTGCTCCTCAGATGCGGCCTGACCTGCTGCGCTTTTCCAGCACCACTCTAATCTTGACTCTAATCTCCAGCATCCGCAGTCCTCACTTTCGCCTAGTTGATCTTAAGTCCAGGTTGAAATATCTCCACAGAGGCCAGTATCCCATTACCAAGTCATCCTTTATTTACACGTGGAAAGTCCTTGATACTGATCCAGCTTCCTCAGAGGGAATAGAATCTGACATTCCTGTTTACTGATAGTTGTTCATCAGATGATGGTACCAATATCAGAGAGGAATATTGTGTATTTTACATGAAATTCCTATGGCAGGACATGTAGCAATATAGAATACACAGGCACTGACAAACAGGCATGTTATATAGCTAAGATCTTGTAAGAATGTAATGCAGTTCTGTAAAACATGTTATACAAGCCAGGTCGTAGGAAAACATTAACATGTAAAAAAATAGGCACTTTCAGTACCCATAATAGGCTCTGAAAAACCATTCAGATGAGTGTCAGTAGATTGTGTTGAACCTTTACCCAAATGAAAGCAAGAAACCTTACAATGAAGGAGATTACAACTTGAATCCCAGAAGCTATTCTTTTAAGGACAAATACAGCCAAGGTACTAGGGAAAAAAACTAACTCCATTTTTTATTCATTATTGGACTGCAAATGGAAACACAACCAGACTAAGGTTTTAACATTATGTCAAAACATTTTCAGGGCTTAATAATCAACTTGAGTATAAAATGATTGAAGAATACTGCCTATTGAAATAACACCACAGAAACTACCTGATAGTTTTGGGTGGCACGGTGGCACAGTGGTTAGCACAGCTGCCTCACAGCACCAGAGACCTGGGTTCAGTTCCCGCCTCAGGCGACTGACTGTGTGGAGTTTGCACGTTCTCCCCGTGTCTGCGTGGGTTTCCTCCGGGTGCTCCGGTTTCCTCCCACAGTCCAAAGATGTGCAGGTCAGGTGAATTGGCCATACTAAATTGCCCATAGTGTTAGGTAAGGGGTAGATGTAGGGGTATGGGTGGGTTGCGCTTCGGTGGGGCGGTGTGGACTTGTTGGGCCGAAGGGCCTGTTTCCACACTGTAAGTAATCTAAAAAAAAAACTGGTATCCCAACAGCAAGTCACCATTTATTTAAACATGTATAGTTCTTGACACTGATCTGGCTTTCTCAGAGCCAGCTCTCAAAGCTTCTGACACTCCTGTTTATATCTGTCAGTCAGGGCTTCCTGACTGGACCAGGTTAACAGCCCCAATCAGGGAACTCATATTCTATTAGGTCAATCTGGCCGACCTTGTTATAATCACTACATTCCTCCAAGTTAAAAATCACACAACACCAGGTTATAGTCCAAAAGGTTTATTTGGAAGCACTAGCCTTCGGAACACTGCTCTTTTATCAGGTAGTTTTGGAGCATAAGATTATAGGACACAGAATTTATAGCAAAAGTTTAGAGTGTGATGTAACTGAAATTATATATTGAAAAAGACCGGGGATTGTTTGTTAAGTCTCTCATCTCATAGAATGGGAACATTGATTTTAGTTCTTTCATATATAAATTCCAGAACTTTCTTAAAGTAACATTCTCAAGTGAACTTTGACAATAGGTGCCATGTCGGCCCAGATAATGCATTGAAGGTGTGAGGTGCCCTGTGTGAGGCTGTCTGTGCCCAAATGTTCAGACTGATTCTAATCTAAACAAGGGATTTACAGAAACTTACATGGATTCATGCAGTTTTTGAGCAAAATAAAATGAAATTCTGCAAGTACAAATTCACCCCTCAAACTTACGTGTGTGCGTGCGTGCACGGGTGGGTATGAGTGTCTGTGAGAGCGTGTGTATGTGTATGTGTGAGTGTAAAGGCATATAGGTCTGTGAGAGGGTACGTGTGGGACCAAACGTGTGAGCATATGAGAGAGAGTCTGCATGAATATATGGGTCTGCAGGAGGGGTGTGTGTGAGTTTGTCTGTGCGTGTATGTGCGTGTTTGTCTGTGCATGTGTGTATATAGTGCAGTGGGTTATCTGTAGTGTAACATGAACCCAAGGTCCCAGTTAAGGCCATCCCCATGGGTACCAAACTTGACTATCAGCCTATGCTTGGCCATTTGCGTTGTTGCCTGTCCCAAAGCTTGCCTTGGAGGATGGTTACACGAGGGTCCAAGCTTGAGTGTCCTGGACCCTTGAAGTGTCCTCCAACTGGGAAGGAATCCTCCTGTCTGTTGATTGTTGTGCTGTGTCCATTCGTCCATTGCCGTAGCCTCTGCTCGGTCTCACCAATGTACCATGCCTCAGGGAATCTTTGCCTGCAGCGTATGAGATAGATATTATTGACCGAGTTACATGAGTACCTGCCACGTAAATGATGTGAGGTGTCCCCACATGTAATGGTGGTATCCGTGTTGACATTCTGACACGTCTACCGTGACAAGGTTGCCTGGTGTTGTCCTTAAAGCCAGGCAGTTTGCTGCGAACAATGATCCGTTTGAGATTTGGTGGTTGTTTAAAGGTGAGCAGTGGAGGTGTGGGGAAGGACTTGGTGAGGTGCTCATCCTCATTGATAATGTGTTGCAGGTCACGAAGAACATGGTGTCGTTTTTCAGCTCCTGGGAAGTACTGAACAATGAAGGGTACCCTGTCGGTTGCAGCACGCGTCTGTCTCCTGAGGAGGTCATTACGGTTCCTCACTGTGGCACTTTGGAACTGGTGGTGGATGAGTTGAGCATTGCATCCTGTTCTCATGAGGGCATCCTTGAGTACTTCCAAGTGCCTATCATGTTCCTCCTTATCTGAGCAGATCCTGTGTATGTGTAGGGCTTGTCCGTATGGGATGTTTGTTTTAATATGTTGTGGGTGAAAACTGGAGAGGTGTAGCATCGTGAGGTTGTCTGTGGGTTTACAGTAGAGTGAGGTGCTGAGGTGCCCATCCTTGATGAAGATGCCTGTGTCCAAGAATGAGACAGATACCGGAGAGTAGTCCATGGTGAGTTGATAGTGGGATGAAACTCGTTATCACTGTATAATTGTTTCAGTGACTCCTTACCATGGGTCCAGAGGAAGAAAATGTCATCAGTATACCTGGTATATAATGTTAGTTGGAGGTCCTGCCTAGAGAAGAAGTCTTGTTCAAACCTGTGCATGAAAATATTTGCATATTGGGGTGCAAATTTGGTCCTCATGGCTGTCCAATTTGTCTGGATAAAGAACTGGCAATCAAAGGTGAAAATGCTGTGGTCAAGGATAAAGCAGATGAGCTGTAGGACGGTGCTTGGAGATTGGCAGTTGGTGTTGAGGACTGAGATTGTTGCAGTGATGCTGTCATTGTGGGGGATGCTGGTGTCGAGTGCTGAAATGTCCATTGTGACAAGGAATGTTCCTGGTTCAACTGGTCCGTGGGTACTGCGTTTCTGTAAGAAATCTGTAGTGTCACGACATAAGCTGGGTGTCCCCTGTACAATGGGTTTCAAGATGCCATCAACATAGCCAGAAAGGTTCTCACACAGGGTCCCAATGTCTGATATGATTGCTGTCCCGTGCCCGCCTCAGTCGAAGCAAAACTCTCAGATACACAGAGTAGTTTTATCTCCTTCATCTTTATTCCAGGCCCTGGAGGGAGACAGAACAATCACCCATGTGCACAGAGACATGAGTTCTCGATCTTCTCTCAAACAGCAGTTTCTTAATGAATTATATAGTCACTTACAGGGAGAAGTATCCAGATAAGGTAACATACATATTGATTGGGTGACCGATACAATCAGTGAGTGCCAACAGTAGAGATTAAGCCATCTGGCATTATACAATGAATAACTGACTTTACATAATGAATGCTTTTTACCTTATTAACTGACTTTACATAATGAATGCTTCTTCATCTCATTAAATGGCTTTACATAATGAATGCTCTTTCACCTTGTTAACCCACTACCCTTGCCTCTAGTACCTCATTGTTTACTGCAAGTTCTTATCTGATCTGAGTCATGCTTAGCTGAATTTTTGTTTCACAAAACTCAAAGCTTAACTCTTTCCCTATCTGCTCAGACTTTATACACTTTCTCATTCCCTCTTTTTATCATTTCATGATATCCACCTAGATGGCATTACCAACATTCTTAAGACTTTGGCAGCCAGTATTTAAGCAAGTTATTGACATACAGCATACAAACATTATAACAACCAAAATTACTAGTCCATTGCAATAAAGAGAGTTTGAAGAATCCTCCCATTTGGAAACAATTCACCAGTAAAGTCCTTAAAATCCACGGTCCTCAGTAACCACTCCATCCCCTCCAAGTCGAGCAGAAACAAGCCAGTTCTCCGAAATCTCCTTCAGCAAAGTCCAACCTGAAAACAAAACCCAGTCTGTCCTTGCACACCATTCCATGGAGAAATCTGAATCCTTGGATAAGGGCAGTCAAAACTTTACAAAACTGACAAGACTTCCACCCTTACGAAGATGCTTCAGATGGAGGATACCAATGAATCTGAGTGTACAGTGCAGCATTCTTTGCTGCGTCTGCTCCCACTCTGCTGTTAAATGTAACAAAGCCAACTGACTGTTGGGATGTTAGTGTGATCAGTGAACCATCATATCCCTTAAATGATTGAAAGATAAGGTAAAGCTTACCTGGTTTAATGACCTCAGGAAGGCAACTGACAAAATGCATACTGACCTCCTCTTCATTGTTGCTGGCTTCTTCACTTTTCATGCTCATAACTGGGGAGCTGATTGAATCTATTGGATCAGGCTGTGGAGGGGCATGTGGTGGTCTGAAGGTCTGCTTTACCTGTGAATAGAGAACGTCTAGAGACAATGTTAGCTGCTTGAAAGTATCTTTGCATTTCCTCTCTCATTCCTTTCTTGCCAAGCTGGTTATCAGTATGAAGACAGTCACACATTTAACTACACTAAATTGTGTCTGCCTAAACAATTCAGTCAATTATAAACAACAATCAATGGTCCTAACATCAAACCCTCAGGTACCTCATTCGGGTTATTCAAAAATTATTTTCCTTTAACAAATTGAGACTTAGCTAATGTAAAAGCTGCCAAGAAAAGTATTTCAAAAGTCTGGAACAGCAAGAAATTTTAGCAATTGAAGAGGCAGTTTCAGTTCAGACTTAAATCTCAAATATCCATGGGAAACAAATGCTGACTATTTTAAAATATGTTCTCCAAATGAAACTTCCCAAATAAAACAGTCAGAATTACTGTGGCAATTTTGGTAGAGATCAACATTCTTTGAATTTGCAATATGAAGGAGGCCAATGAAGTCTAAACAATAATTAACAGAATTTAAACACCTCAGCCTAATAGTCAGCCTCAGTTCTAATATTCTCTAAAATCTTAACAAAACATCAAACTCAAAATACACTCTTCTTTTTGTGAGCACTCTGCATTAAAAACACAGCAGCAAAGATATTTTAATATAATACTCTCATCTGGCTAAAGTATGATCACTGACTTAACTGTTTTCTTTAAATAGGCATTGTCGAATTTCGAACACATCAGGGGCTCAAGGCACTCAATCAATTTGTTTTAGGGTTACGAGTTTGATCATTTTAAAAAAGACATAATGTTGTACAATTTCAATGTGAAAACAAAATCTGCCCCATTACATAGACCACAAACCACATTGAAGTGAGACCCTAATTCAAACAAGACAAAACAGTTACTCAAAAGGGTTTTCTGAACCAGGAGTTTAAGAGACCAATATTTTTAAATATCCAACACTCTCAGCATAGCACAATTTACATTGAAACTTTCTTTTTTCAATCCAAGTATTAGTACGACCTTAATTTCGGTGTTTCTCTTTTTTTTAACATCGTCTCACTGAAATTACTCTTTAAATAGAGAAAGCCCTCGCAGCGGACCATATAGCACCCCAGTCTAAGCCACTCTCTTCCCCCAGAACAAAGACTCACAGAGTCTCAATTACTGCCACTCGGGGACTTTAAACCCTTTCTCAATTTACTCCTCACGAGGGTTGAACCTTAATGAAACACAGAGGACTCGAATCTCACTTAAACACAGAGAACTCAAACCCCAACATGGCACAGAAGACTTGAACCCCAACACTGCGTAGAGGACTCGAACCTCAATTAATCTTACCCAGGGGACTCGAACCTCACTTTAACCCAACCAGGGGACTCGAACCCCAATTAACACCCCAAACAAGGCAACATACGCATTGATTGGGTGACCGATACAATCAGCGAGTGCCAATAGTAGAGATGAAGCCATCTGGCATTATATAATAAATAACTGGCTTCACACAGAGTCATAGAGATGTACAGCATGGAAACAGACCCTTCGGTCCAAAGCGTCCATGCTGACCAGATATCCCAACCCAATCTAGTCCCACCTGCCAGCACCCGGCCCATATCCCTCCAAACCCTTCCTGTTCATGTACCCACCCAAATGCCTCTTAAATGTTGCAACTGTACCAGCCTCCACCACATCCTCTGGCAGCTCATTCCATACACATACCACGCTCTGCGTGAAAAGGTTGCCCCTTAGGTCTCTTTTATATCTTTCCCCTCTCACCCTAAACCTATGCCCTCTAGTTCTGGACTCCCTGATCCCAGGGAAAAGACTTTGTCTATTTATCCTATTCATGCACCTCATAATTTTGTAAACCTCTATAAGGTCTCCCCTCAGCCTCTGACGCTCCAGGGAAAACAGCCCCAGCCTGTTCAGCCTCTCCCTATAGCTCAAATCCTCCAACCCTGGCAACATCCTTGTAAATCTATTCTGAACCCTTTTAAGTTTCACAACATCTTTCCGATAGGAAGGAGACCAGAATTGCACGCAATATTCCAACAGTGGCCTAACCAATGTCCTGTACAGCCACAACATGACCTCCCAACTCCTGTACTCAATACTCTGACCAATAAAGGAAAGCATACCAAATGCCTTCTTCACTATCCTATCTACCTGCGACTCCACTTTCAAGGAGCTATGAACCTGCACACCAAGGTCTCTTTGTTCAGCAACACTGCCTAAGACCTTACCATTAAGTGTATAAGTCCTGCTAAGATTTGCTTTCCCAAAATGCAGCACCTCGCATTTATCTGAATTAAACTCCATCTGCCACTTCTCAGCCCATTGGCCCATCTGGTCCAGTGAATGTTTTTCATCTTGTTAACTGACTTTACATACTGAATGCTTTTTCATCTCGTTAAATGGCTTTACATAATGAATGCTTTTTCACCTTATCAACCCACTACACTTGCCTCCAGTACCTCATTGTTTACTGCAGGTTTTGTCTGATCTAAGTCATGCTTAGCTGAACCTTTGTTTCACAAAACCGAAAACAATTCTTTCCCTATCTGCTCATACCTTATACACTTTCTCACGATGGGACATCCTGGTGTGTTGGCTTTAGGTATCTTCGGAAGGAAGTAGAAGTCATCTACGTGAGAAGTCTGTGGGATGAGGGCACATAGGGAACTCTGAAGGACTGGATCCAAAGTCCTAATCAATGTGTTTTGTTCACAGGTGTGCTCTTTGGTCAGATTGGCTGGTAGTTGCCTGCAGTGTTCCTGGTTGTTCAGTTGTCGGCACACTTCCTTGCAGTAATCTGACAATATTGTGATTGGTTTTGAGACCATGGATGGCAGTGCACTGTGATTGGGTGATGTTTTGCTCTACCTTGTGGGTGCGGTTGATGAATCTGACATTTATATATCTCCTGACAGATTGAGCATACATGTCAAGCCCAGGGCAGCGGCCCTCCTTCTTTGGTCATCCTTCTACAGATCCGTGTGATGACAGTTCCGGTTCCTCATTGGGCTCATTAGGACCACTGCTGGTGTCTTGAAAGAATTCCCAGAGTCTAATTTGTCTGATGAATTCCTCCGTGTCTGTTCAAAGCCAATGAGGTCCATTTTGGTGGTGGGGCAGAAATTGAGACCCCTGCGAGAACTTCAATCTCTTCCTGTTGAATGGTGTGGTCCGATAGTTGATGATCAACTTCCCTGCGGTGATAACGTTTCTCACTGTGGTGCAGGGAGGGCTTGGCTACTGCTGGTGGTGATGCCAAGTTTCTCTAGTTTCTTGTTCTTGGTGTGCATGTATGTAGTGTAGTTTTGTTGCCTTGCCTCTTTGCTAATGTTCCGTATACATACTGCAGTATCCTGAGCACATACTGAGAGTGTGGACTCCATCTTAATTTCAAGGTTGTGACGCCTGCTGTAGAGTTGGCGTACAAGGCAATTGAGGAGTTTACGACACATGAGGTGGCAAAGCCTCTCCGTGTTGCCTGTGTTGTAGATCAACTTGAGTGAGTTTGTGATCCATAATCCTTTTGAGATCTTTCCTACTTTCCTATATTTCTGTAGAAACTTGATGTCTGGGTGAATATGAGCTGGCAGTTAGTGGTGTCGATGGTAGTCATGATTTGGAGCTGTCGGTGTTGGACTGGGTGTACAAAGTTAAAAATCACACAACACCAGGTTATAGTCCAACAGATTTATTCGGTTAAAAATCACACAACACCTGGTTATAGTCCAACAGGTTTATTTGGAAGCACTAGCTTTCAGAGCACTGCTCCTTCATCATGTGATTATGGAATATAAGATTGTAGGATTCCTTACCCTCTAATTCTGGGATGTTAGCCTATTCTTTTTCTTGTAGCCTCTCCTGGGGTGTTTTCGCACCGGCTCGGCTTCCTCTGACTCAGCCTCAGATATGGGCAGCGTGTACTGAACTGTAGCCCACCTCCTGCACCCAAGCATCTTAGAATAAAAACATCCTTTTCTTCAGGTGATAAAGGCATCAAGGCTGCAACATCTGCTGTGTCCATCTCCGACTCCGAGATTTCTGAGGGGCCAGGTGCATTTTGCTTCTTCCCAATTTGCAAACTTGCGGCTTTCATGTGGTCCAAGTGCCTGTTCAGGACCACCTCACCTGCCCGAACTTTGTACAACATGGGATCTGACCTCGCATCAATCATGCCTCTTACCAATGTAGGGTCATTTCTGTGGTTTTGGCACCAAATGTCATCTCCTGAAGTAAACTGCCTCTCTCGCTTAGATGAGTCTGTGTCCAGTCTTGGCTTTCATGATGCTGTTTCATCCTCCCCCCAGGTCCAGAAAGATTTAGCCTGATGTATAGTTTTCTCTCCATTAGCAACTCTGGAGTTATCCCTGCAGTTGCATGAGGGGTGGTCCAATCAGCAAACAGTTTAGTATCAAGTGAGGCTGTAGGCTGTTTCTTTAAGGTTGCCTTCAATATTTGGACTGCTCTTTCTGCCTGACGGTGGATAGAATGAAGCTGTCCTTATATGTCGAATGGAGTTGACTTTAGGAAATAGTCAAATTCCCTGTCAGTAAATGACGCCCCATTGTCTGTGTGAGATAATATGTTATAGGTTATCTTTACTAACTCACTCACAAGCTCGCTATATTTATTAATACTGGGCTTCTGTTCATTCATTCATAATCCTTTACTGGTCTGTTACTTACGATAACATGGTTTTATTCATTCACTCATAAAACTGCAGTTCTGTGGTATATTTTACTATTGCAATATTGAAAGTAATACTTCCGAACATGTTACTGCTCCTTCACACCTTTGACCCTTATCAGACCTATTTACATCAAAAGCTACCTCTGAATAAATATCAAAGACTACTAACCTATTCAGAACATAACCAGCCCTGCCATCACGTCTCCATGACCTACTCTATGGCAAGATTATAATATCAATCAGTCCTTATCAACCTTATCTATTCTGAACAGATTACAGAACGCCAAATATTTTTCCCAATTAATATGTACTTGTTAAATAACTTTTAACTGGGTTGTTATCCATTTTAGAAATGAATAAATGAAACTCACACTGTCAAATAGTAATCAAATCTCACAACACAGCTGCAGTAATAAGTTTAATATCATTCATTCTTTTATTACATACAGATACAATTTCTAACTTATTTAGTTAAAAATCACACAACACCAGGTTATAGTCCAACAGATTTAATTGGAAGCACACTAGCTTTCGGAGCGTCGCTCCTTCATCAGGTTGTAGTAAAGGGCTCAATCCGAACACTCAGAATTTATCGCAAAAATTTACAGTGTGATGTAACTGATGTAAACCTATGCCCTCTAGTTCTGGACTCCCCCATCTCAGGAAAAGACTGTCTATTTATCCTATTCATGCCCCTCATGATTTTATAAACCTCTAAAAGGTCACCCCTCAGCCCAGGAAAAACAGCCCCAGCCTATTCAACCTCTCCCTATAGCTCAAATCCTCCAACCCTGGCAACATCCTTGTAAATCTTTTCAGAACCCTTTCAAGTTTCACAACATCTTTCCAATATATTTTAACACATGTTTTAGCCCACCTCCTGTCTCCCAGGACAGAAGCCCTTCAAAACTTTGTGTAATATAGATAAAACAATGCAACACCATAGGAAATGGAACTTTAATTTATGTAATAACTATGTATAAAAAGAGGCTCTTGTAAGAAGTGTATTTTGGGATTCTATTGCTGCGTTGAACTTTGTCTTACTTGCGGTTGCTGAATAACGAAAGTATTTCTGCTACTCACCATCTTCGGTTGTTATTTGAACATGATCCCACACCTGTGACCAACATTTCCAGAACCCTGTGTATTGCAAAAGATGCTCGCAGCTTTCCTATCATTTTTGATCATTCTCACTTTATCTTCCACTGGGTGTAACTCAGTCTTGTCAACTCTGTAGTCCAAGTAGGTCACTTGGCGTGCCTGGAACACACATTGTTTCCTTCTAAGTAGTACACCCTCCTGGGGAAAATATTTAAGGACTATATCTAAATTCTCTAAGTGCTCCTTGTTGGTCTTCCCTGATATTAGCATGTCATCCAGATAAATGGCGACCTGGGTAGACCTTACAAAATGTACTCCATCATCTCCTGAAAATGCCAAATGGCAGTCTCATATATTGATACAAATCCTTAGCAGTTTTAATTGTAGCATATTTCTGGAAATCGTCACCTAACTGCAATTGCAAGTACGCATGGCTCATGTCCAGCTTGGTGTGGGACGGCCCCCCCCTGCCAGCTTTGTGCATAAATCCCCCTTTGAGCCTGCTCCGTCATTCAATAAGATCTTGGCTGATCTTTTTGTGGACTCAGCTCCACTTACCCAGCCTCTCACTGTATCCCTTAATTCTTTTATTGTTCGAAAAAATATCCATCTTAGCTTTAAAAACATTTACTGAAGTCATGTCGACTACTTTACCAGGCAGGGAATTCCATGGATTTACAACCCTCTGGGTGAAAAAGTTCCTTCCCAATCTAGTCCAAAATCTGCTCCCCCTTATTTTGAGGCTATGCCCTCTTGTCCTAGTTTCACCTGCCAGTGGAAACGTCCTCTCTATTTCTGTATTATCTATTCCCTTCATAATTTTTATGTTTCTATAAGATCCCCCTTTATTCTTTCAAATTCCAATGAATATAATCCCAATCTATTCAGTCTTTCCTCATAAGCCAAACCCCTCAACTCCAGAATCAATCTAGTGAACCTCCTCTGCATCCCCTCTCGTGCAAGTATCTCCTTTCTCAAGTAAAGAGAACAAAACTGCACACAGTACTTGAGGTGTGGCCTCATTAGCACCCTGTACAATTGCAACATAACCTCCCTGCTTTTAATCTCAATCCCTATAGATAGAAAGGAAAAAATTCTATTTGCCTTCTACTTATTTGCTGTACCTGCAGACCAACCCTCTGTGATTCATGCACAAGGACACCCAGTTCACTCTGCACAGCAGCATGCTGCAACTTTTTATCATTCAAGTAAGAATCCTTTTTACTGCTATAAGGTGGCATGGCAGCTCAGTGGTTAACATTGCAGCCTCACAGCACCAGGGTCCCAGGTTCAATTCCAGCCTCAGGCAACTGTCTGTGTAGAGTTTGCACATTCTCCCTGTGTCTGTGTGGGTTTCCTCCAGGTGCTCTGGTTTCCTCCAACAGTCCAAAGATGCACAGGTCAGGTGACTTGGCCATGCTAAATTGCCTATAGTATTCGGTGCATTAGTCAGAGCAAATGGATCTGGGTGGGTTACTCTTTAGAGGGTCGGTGTGGACTGGTTGGGCTGAAGGGCCTGTTTCCACACTGTAGGGAATCTAATCTGCTCCTACCAAAATGGATGACTTCACATTTATTAATATTGTAGTCCATCTGTCAGACCTTTGCCCATTCACTTAAAGTATGTATGTTCCTCAGCAGGGTTTCACAGTCCTCTGCACATTTTGGCTGTCATCTGCAAACTTTGACACACTACATGAGATTCCCAACTACAAGCAGTTTACCGTTTGCTTAAAATCCCCACAAAGGCAAACTGAGGTTTCACAATCGCTATGATTGATGACGACCATTCTGCAAACAAGATTGGTTTGTTGATCCTTTTTCTTTCCGGCCTCCTGATATCTGCCTCTACTGTTGCCTGTAAGGCAAATGGCACTGGGCAGGCCTTGCAAAATCATGGAATTGCTTCTTGGTCAACATGCAAGGTGGCCTTGGTTCCTTTGATGGTTGAAATCAACTAGGAGAAAGTGAGGACTGCAGATGCTGGAGATCAGAGGCTGAAAAATGTGTTGCTGGAAAAGCGCAGCAGGTCAGGCAGCATCCAAGGAACAGGAGAATCAATGTTTCGGGCATAAGCCCTTCTTCAGGAATGACCCCCCACCTGCTCTCCGGCCTATCACCCTCACCTTAACCTCCTTCCACCTATCGCATTCCCAACGCCCCTCCCCCAAGTCCCTTCTCCCTACCTTTTATCTTAGCCTGCTTGGCACACCCTCCTCATTCCTGAAGAAGGGCTTATGCCCGAAAAGTCAATTCTCCTGCTCCTTTGATGCTGCCTGACCTGCTGCACTTCTCCTTTGATGGTTGCTAAACTTTCCTGAAAAATTCCTGGGTATTTAATTAGGCCTTGACTCAGGCAGCTATTGTCTAACTGAGAAATGTTAAGCCAATCAAGGTGAATCTTTCTTAACCAATTTTGCCCCATCAAGCTTGGGCCTGGGCCTTTTACTACAATCAATGGTAACCGAACCAGCTGCTTCTCATAAGAGAATGGGAACTGACATTGTATCCTTAATCTGTAAAGGTGCCTTAGTGTATGTTCTCAGTGTAGCCGAGGTCTTTAGCAAACTTAAGGGTTGGAATCCAGAGCAAAATTTGTTAAAAACTGGTTCTACAATAGCCACACCAGCATCAACCTTCATTAGAACTGGGTGACCATTTAACCAGTTGTTTATTTTGATTGGTTCTGATTTGGATGTTGGTAAGAAATTTAACTGCTCCAAGTCAGATGTTGGTGGGCTTTCCAGGGTGTGCACTCTCCTGAATGCCAGCCTGAGTTCTCTTACTCAATTAGGTTGGGCCTCTTTGCTGTCTTGAGTCCACATATCGGCAACTACAATGGACGATCACTACACCAATCAGCTACAAACACAGGGAATGTTGGAGAAATATCATCACTCCCAAAATTCAAGTGTATAATCACGAATACCCATAGTATTAGGAGAAAGGAGTAAATTTCTTGCTATTTTCAAAAAAACATAGAAAATTACAGTGCAGATCAGGCCCTTCAGCCCTCAATGTTGTGCCAACCTCGAGGGTCGAAGGGCCTGTTTTGCACGGTATAACCTGTGGAACCAATCTGAAGCCCATCTAACCTACACTATACAATTATCATCCATTTGTTTATCCAATAATCATTTAAATGCCCTTAAAGTGGTGAGTCTACTCCTGTTGCAGGCAGCGCATTCCACGCCCCTACTACTCTCTAAGTAAAGAAACTACCTCTGACATCTGTCCTATATCTATCACCCCTCAATTTAAAGCTATGTCCCCTCGTGCTAGCCATCACCATCCGAGGAAAAAGGCTCACATTGACCATCCTGTCTAATCCTCTGATCATCATGTGTGTCTCTATTAAGTCACCTCTCAACCTTCTTCTGTCTCACGAAAACAGCCCCAGCCTTTCCTAATAAAATCTTCCCTCTAAACCAGGCAACATCCTGGTAAATCTCCTCTGCACCCTCTCCAATGCTCCCACATCCTTTCTATAATGCAGCAACTAGAACTGTAGACAATATTCCAAGTGCGGCCGTACCAGAGTTTTGTACAGCTGCAACATGACCTCAAAGCTCTGAAACCCAATCCCTATACCAATAAAAGCTAACACACCATATGCCTTCTCAACAACCCTAGCAACCTGGATAGCAACTTTCAGGGATCTATGGACATGGACAATAAGATCTCTCTGCTCATCTACACTACCAAGAATCTTACTATTACCCAGTACTCTGTATTTCTGTTACTCCTTCCAAAGTGAATCACCTCACACTTTCCACATTAAACTCCATTTGCCACCTCTCAGCCCAGCTCTGCAGTTTATCTGTGTCCCTCTGTAACCTGCAACATTCTTCTGCACTGTCCACAACTCCACCGACCTTAGTGTCATCCGAAATTTACTAATCCATTCTTTTATGCTCTCATCGAGGTCATTTATAAAACTGACAAACAGCAGTGGCCCCAAAACAGATCCTTGCGGTATACCACTAGTAATTGAACTCCAGGATGAACATTTCCCATCAACTACCTTCCTCTGTCTTCTTTCAGCTCACCAATTTCTGATCCAAATATTAAACACCCTCAATCCCATGCTACCGTATATTCTGCAATAGCCTACCATGGGGGAACCTTATTAAATGCTTTACTGAAATCCATACACACCACATTAACTGCTCTACCCTCATCCACCTGTTTGGTCACCATCTCAAAGAACTCAATATGGTTTGTGAGGCACAACCTACCGTTCACAAAACTGTGTTGACTAACCTCAATCAAATTATTCCTTTCTAGATGATTATAAATCCTACCTCTTATAATCCCTAAAGCTCACTGGTCTATAATTCCCAGGGTTGTCTCTACTCCCCTTCTTGAACAAGGGGACAACATTTGATTTCCTCCAGACGTCTGGCACTATTCCTATAGACAATGATGACATAAAGATCAAAGCCAAAGGCTCTGCAATCTCCTCCCTGGCTTCCCAGAGAATGCTAGGATAAATCCCATCCAGCCCAGGGGACTTATCTATTTTCACACTTTACAGAATTTCTAACACCTCCTCCTTGTGAACCTCAATCCTGTCCAGTCTACCACAGATTCCATAAATAAATCACTGGGTTTAGTTCATTCGAATTGATCTATGGCCATGAGATAAAAAGGTTGGTTAAAATTAATTAAGGAGAAGCCTTTAATACAAAAGGATGAATCCTCAATGGTGGATTACGTCAACTTGTTTCCTGAGAGATTGACAGGAACACAAAGTGCCGCATGTTAAAATTTCACAGGCCAGCATGAAAGAATAGGCTGATACACATGTTACAATGAGAATTGCTACAGTTATTACCTTTATAAGATCAACTCTTTTTATTCATATGTGGCACATGAGCATTACTGGTTGGCCAGTATCCATTGCCCATCCCTACTTGCCCTTGAGAAGGTGGTAATGAGCTGCCTTCTTGAACTGCTGCAGCTCACCTGCTGCGGGTTGACCCACAATGCCCTTTGGAAGGAAATTCCAGTATTTTGACCCAGCAACAGTGAAGGAACGGCAATATATTTCCAAGTCAGGATGGTGAGTGGTTTGGAGGGGAACTTGAAGGTGAGGAGCTGCCAGAGGAAGTGGTGGAGGCTGGTACAATAACAGCATTTAAAAGGCATCTGGCATTTAAAGGCATTTAAAAGGTATATGATTGGAATGGTTTAGAGGGATATGAGCCAAGTGCTGGAAAATGGGGTTAGATTAGGTAAGGACATTTGGTTGGCATTGACGAGTTGGATCGAAGGGGCTGTTTCTACATTGAAGATGCTGTACATCTCTTTGACTCTATGAGGTGGTGGTGTTCCCATGTATTTGCTGCCTTTGTCCTTCTAGGTAGAAGTGGTGGTGGGTTTAGAAGATGCTGTCTGAGGATCTTTGGTAAGTTTCTGCAGTGACCCTTATGGATGGTACACAATACTGCTACTGAGCGTGAGTGCTGGAGGGAGAGTGTGCTTGTGTAATAGCACCAATCAAACGGGCTGCTTTGTCCGGGATAATGTTGTTGGAACTGCACTGATCCAGGCAAGTGGGGAGTATTCCATCAGACTCCTGACTTGTGTCTTGTAAATAGAACATAGAAAAGAACAATACAGCACAGAACAGGCCCTTCGGCCCACGATGTTGTGCCAAACATTTGTCCTAACTTAAGCACCTATCCATGTACCTATCCAATTGCCGCTTAAAGGTGGCCAATGATTCTGACTCTGCCAATCCCACAGGCAGTGCATTCCATGCCCCCACCACTCTCTGGGTAAAGAACCCACCCCTGACATCCCCCCATACCTTCCACCCTTCACCTTAAATTTATGTCCCCTTGTAACACTCTGTTGTACCCAGGGAAGAAGTCTCTGACTGTCTACTCTGTCTATTCCCCTGATCATCTTATAAACCTCTATCAAGTCACTCCTCATCCTTCGCTGTTCCAATGAGAAAAGGCCTAGCACTCTCAACCTATCCTCGTACGACCTACTCTCCATTCCAGGCAACATCCTGGTAAATCTCCTCTGCACCCTCTCCAAAGCTTCCACATCTTTCCTAAAATGAGGTGACCAGAACTGCATACAGTACTCCAAATGTGGCCTTACCAAGGTCCTGTACAGCTGCAACATCACCTCACGACTCTTGAATTCAATCCCTCTGCTAATGAACGCTAATACACTATAGGCCTTCTTACAAGCTCTATCCACCTGAGTGGCAACTTTCAAAGAGTTTTAAACATAGACCCCAAGATCCCTCTGCTCCTCCACCTTACTAAGAACCCTACCGTTGACCCTGTATTCCACATTCTTATTTGTCCTTCCAAAATGGACAACCTCACACTTGACAGGGTTGAACTCCATCTGCCATTCCTCAGCCAGCTCTGCATCATATCTAAGTCTCTTTGCAGCCGAAACGGCCCTCCTCACTATCCACAACTCCACCAATCTTCGTATTGTCTGCAAATACTGACCCACCCTTCAACTCCCTCTTCCAAGTCATTAATAAAAATTACAAACAGCAGAGGACCCAGAACTGATCCCTGCGGAACTCCACTTGTAACTGGGCTCCAGGCTGAATATTTACCATCTACCACCACTCTCTGACTTCGACCGGTTAGCCAGTTCTCTATCCAACTGGCCAAACTTGCCACTATCCCATGCCTCTTGACTTTCCGCAGAGGCCTACCATGGGGAACCTTATCAAAAGCCTTACTCAAATCCATGTACACTACATCCACTGCTCTACCCTCATCCATATGCTTGGTCACCTCCTCAAAGAATTCAATAAGACTAGTAAGGCAAGACCTACCCCTCACAAATCCATGCTGGCTGTCCCTAATCAAGCAGTGTCTTTCCAGATACTCATAAATCCTATCCCTCAGAACCCTTTCCATTACTTTGCCTACCACCGAAGCAAGACTAACTGGCCTGTAATTCCCGGGGTTATCCCTATTCCCTTTTTTGAACAGGGGCACAACATTCACCACTCTCCATTCCCCTGGTACCACCCCCGTTGACAGCGAAGACGAAAAGATCATTGCCAACGGCTCTGCAATTTCCTCTCTTGCTTCCCACATAATCCCAGGATATATCCCGTCAGGCCTGGGGGACTTGTCTATCCTCAAGTTTTTCAAAATGTCCAACACATCTTCCTTCCTAACAAGTATCTCCTCTAGCTTACCAGTCCGTTTCATACTCTCCTCTTCAACAATACGGTCCCTCTCATTTGTAAATACTGAAGAAAAGTACTCATTCAAGACCTCTCCTATCTCTTCCAACTCAATACACAGTCTCCCACTACTGTCCTTGATCGGACCTACCCTCATTCTCGTCATTCTCATGTTTCTCACATACGCATAAAATGCCTTGATCCTACCCGCCAAAGATTTTTCATGCCCTCTCTTAGCTCTCCTAATCCCTTTCTTCAGCTCCCCCCTGGCTATCCTGTTTTCCCTCCAACGCTCTGTCTGAACCTTGTTTCCTCAACCTTATTAAGCCTGCTTCTTCCTCTTTACAAGACATTCAACCTCCCTCGTCAACCAAGGTTCCCTCACACGACCATCTCTTTCCTGCCTGGCAGGTACAAACATATTAAGGACACGTCGTATCTGTTCCTTGAAAAAGTTCCACATTTCAATGACATCCTTCCTTGACAGCCTATGCTCCCAACTTATGCTCCTCAAATCCTGTCTTGCAGCATCGTAGTTACCCTTCCCCCAATTGTAAAACCTGCCCTGTTGCACACACCTATCTCTCTCCATAACCAAGGTGAAAGTCACAGAATTGTGGTCACCATCACCAAAATGCTCACCCACTAACAAGCCCATCGCTTGTCCTGGTTCGTTACCAAGTACCAAATCCAATATGGCCTCCCCTCTGGTCAGACAATCTACATACTAAGTTAGAAAAGCTTCCTGGACACACTGCACAAACACCGCCCTGTCCAATCTACTTGATCTAAAGAGCTTCCAAACAATATTTGGGAATTTGAAATCACCCATGACTACTACCCTATGGCTTCTGCACCTTTCCAAAATCTGTTTCCCAATCTGTTTCTCCACATCTCTGCTGCTATTGGGGGGCCTATAGTAAACACCCAACAAGGTGACTGCTCCTTTCCTATTTCTGACTTCAGCCCATACTACCTCCAAAGGCAGATCCCCCTCAAACTTCCTTTCTGCAGCTGTTATACCATTTCTAATTAGCAATGCCACCCCCCATTCTTTATTACCACCCCCCCCCCCCAATCTTACTTTACATCTCTAACCAGGAACCTCCAACAACCATTCCTGTCCCTCTTCTATCCACGTTTCTGTGATGCCCACGACATCATAGTTCCAAGTACCGATCCACGCCTTAAGTTCACCCACCTTATTTCTGATACTCCTTGCGTACTTCTGATACTTCTCCACTCAAACTTCTTACCTTCCCAGAAGCCTCTGTTGACGACTTCCGGGTTCCCGCTCCTAGTTGAAAAAAAAACACAGACTGCGAAAAGAAAAACATTAATTTAAACTGGTCTCCACTTACCTTCCGGCTCCCCTCTCTGTACGCCTGCTGTAAATGGTAGACAGCCTTTGGGGAGTCAGGAGGTGAATTACTCGCCGCAGTATTTCTGAGTCTCTCACCTGTTCTTGTAACCACTGTGTTTATACGGTGAGTCCAGATGAGTTTCTGGGCAATGATAATCCCCGAAGATTTTGATAGTTGGAGATTCAGTGATCGTAACACTATTGAATGTCAAGGGATGGTGGTTAGATTGTCTCATATTGGTGATGGTTATAGCATTTGTGTGGTGGTGAATGTTACTTGTCACTTGTCAGCACAAGCCTGGATATTGCCCAGTTCTTGCCGCATTTAAATATGGACAGCTTCAGTATCAGAAGATTGTGCAATCATTGGCAAACATCCCCACTTCTGACCTTATGAAGAAGGGAAGGTCATTGATAAAGCAGCTGAAGATGGTTGGGCCAATGACACTACCCCGAGCAACTCCTGGAGTTGTTCTGGAGCTGAGATAACTGACCTCCAACAATCACAATGAGAGTCAATCGAGAGTCAACCACATTGATGTAGGTCTGGAGTCACATGTAGGCCAGACCAGGTAAGGATGGCAGATTTCCTTCTCTGAAGAACATTAGTGAACCAGTGGGTGCTCTGAAAATTGGCAATAGTTTTACAGTCATCAGTAGATTCTTAATTCCATTTTTAAAAAAAATTCAATTCACATTCTACCATCTGCCAAAACAGAATCCAAACATTCGCTGAGTTTCTAGATTAATAGTGCAGTAATAATACCACTCAGCCATTGTCTCCCTGAGACCTCTGAAAACAAGATCCAGTGGTCCATACAAGGCAGTTAAGAGGGTTAGAGAAATGACTGATTGAGTAATTACTTCTGATCACAGGAAGCATAGGTCATATCATGTAAACATGTTAAAGCGCTATAATCATAGGGAGGAAAATAAGAAAGAGCAATTAAATCAGTGGAGAAGTGGAGGATGACAGAGACAGTGAGAATGAAATAGGAGGTATATAGTTCATAAAGTGAACCTCCTGCTATTCAATGATCCAGTACTGAAATTCTGGGACAGTTCAATGATGCATGTTTGTAATTAGAGGCAGGACAATTAGAAGGTCTATTAAGTTTACTTATTAAATTCAAGGAAAACTGTAGAGATATGTTCTGGATCTACTACTGTACACAAGCATTTAAAAGTAAGGGAATCAGTACTGATTAAACAATATCCTTATTGATTCAGCTGAAGGGCAAAACTCAGATAGAAATGGACATTCAGCATCTGCCAGAGTAAGCTTTACATGGTCAGGAAGGAGAAGTCACATCCATAATGAGACACAGCCGAGTTAAGTATATAGAGTCATAGAGATGTACAGCATGAAAACAGACCCTTCAGTCCAACCTGTCCATGCCGGCCAGATATCCCAACCCAATCTAGTCCCACCTGCCAGCACCCGGCCCATATCCCTCCAAACCCTTCCTATTCATATTCCCATCCAAATGCCTCTTAAATGTTGCAATTGTACCAGCCTCCACCACATCCACTGGCAGCTCATTCCATACACGTACTACCCTCTGCGTTGCCCCATAGATCTCTTTTATATCTTTCCCCTTTCACCCTAAACCTATGCCCTCTAGTTCTGGACTCCCCCAACCCAGGGAAAAGACTGTCTATTTATCCTATCCATGCCCCTCATTATTTTGTAAACCTCTATAAGGTCACCCCTTAGCCTCTGACACTCCAGGGAAAACAGCCCCAGCCTGTTCAGCCTCTCCCTATAGCTCAGATCCTCCAACCCTGGCAACATCCTTGTAAATCTTTTCTGAACTCTTTCAAGTTTCACAACACCTTTCCGATAGGAAGGAGACCAGAATTGCACACAATATTCCAACAGTGGCCTAACCAATGTCCTGTACAGCCACAACATGACCTCCCAACTCCTGTACTCAATACTCTGACCAATAAAGGAAAGCATACCAAATGCATTCTTCACTATCCTATCGACCTGCGACTCCACTTTCAAGGAGCTATGAACCTGCACACCAAGGTCTCTTTGTTCAGCAACACTCCCTAGGACCTTACCATTAAGTGTATAAGTCCTGCTAAGATTTGCTTTCCCAAAATGCAGCACCTCGCATTTATCTGAATTAAACTCCATCTGCCACTTCTCAGCCCATTGGCCCATGTGGTCCAGATCCTGTTATAATCTGAGATAACCCTCTTCGCTATCCACTACACCTCCAATTTTGGTGTCATCTGCAAACTTACTAACTGTACCTCTTATGCTCGCATCCAAATCATTTATGTAAATGACAAAAAGTAGAGGGCCCAGCACCGATCCTTGTGGCACTCCACTGGTCACAGGCCTCCAGTCTGAAAAACAACCCTCCACCAGCACCCATTAACTTCTACCTTTGAGCTAGTTCTGTATCCAAATGGTTAGTTCTCCCTGTATTCCATGAGATCTAACCTTGCTAATCAGTCACCCATGGGGAACCTTGTCAACGCCTCACTGAAGTCCATATAGATCACATCTAGCGCTCTGCCCTCATCAATCCTCTTTGTTACTTCTTCAAAAAACTCAATCAATTTTGTGAGACATGATTTCCCATGCACAAAGCCATGTTGACTATCCCAAATCAGTCCTTTCCTTTCCAAATACATGTACATCCTGTCCCTCAGGATTCCCTCCAACAACTTGCCCACCACCGAGGTCAGACACACTGGTCTATAGTTCCTTGGCTTGTCCTTACTGCCCTTCTTAAACAGTGGCACCATGTTTGCCAACCTCCAGTCTTCCGGCACCTCACCTGTGACTATCGATGATACAAATATCTCAGTAAGAGGCCCAGCAATCACTTCTCTTGCATCACACAGAGTTCTTAGGTACACCTGATCAGGTCCTGGGGATCTATCAAGACATCCAGCACTTCCTCCTCTGTAATATGGACATTTTGCAAGATGTCACCATCTATTTCCCTACAGTCTATATCTTCCATATCCTTTTCCACAGTAAATACTGATGCAAATATTCATTTAGTATCTCCCTCATTTTCTGCGGCTCCACACAAAGGCCGCCTTGCTGATCTTTGAGGGGCCCTATTCTCTCTCTAGTTACTCTTTTGTCCTTAATATATTTGTAAAAACCCTTTGGATTCTCCTTAATTCTATTTGCCAAAGCTATCTCATGTCCCCGTTTTGCCCTCCTGATTTCCTTCTTAAGTATACTCCTACTCTCTTTATACTCTTCTTAGGATTCACTTGATCTCTCCTGTCTATACCTGACATATGCTTCCTTCTTTTTCTTAACCAAACCCTCAATTTCTTTAGTCATCCAGCATTCCCTATACCTACCAGCCTTCCCTTTCACCGTAACAGGAATATACTTTCTCTGGATTCTTGTTATCTCACCTAGTTTGGGAAATTTGGAAGTAATGTGGGAATTCAGTATAGAGGGGAAGAGATGCTTTTTGCTTGCTTTTTTTGGCTTATAGTTTGTAAGTTTTTTTAACAAGATAAATTTAAGCCCAGAGTGTGGGGCCTAGCACAAAAGAGTGACATCTCAGATAAAGCACAAGTTCATTGGTTGATGACAGCTAGTAATTTGACTATCTATTCTACTTTACTTTAAGATTGAAGGTAAATAAGGGAAATATTTATAGGCCACAAACTAAATGACCAACATAAAATGAGCTGCCAGAGGAAGTGGTAAAAGCTCATATAATTGCAACATTTAAGAGGCATTTGGATAGGTACATGAATAGGAAGGATTTGGAGGGATACGGGCCGGGTGCTGGCAGGTGGGACCAGATTGGGTTGGGACCTGAAGGTGCTGGGTACTTGGTTCGGAGGAGCTGGGGCGCGTGCCAAATCTTGGGAGGAGCGGATCAGGAAAGCAAGGTAGAAACTAGGCAGAGGGGAGCAACGGTCACTCCATTGCGGGAAAAACCTGGTCATCAGGTGTGAGGTACTGTCAGTGTTGTTATATGTGGCACAGAACCTGTGTCGCAGCAGTCACCCGGGCCATCTTCCACTTCATGTGGAGATCAAAGATGGACCGGGTCCGAAGGGACACCATGTATAAAGATTTGGGCAATGGGGGGAAAAACACGCCCAATGCCACCTCCACCCTGATGGCCACCTTTGTGTATGGCTGCATCAAGCTGTGCGTGGATCCCCGGTACGCAAACACCAAGTGTCACTACGTACTGAGGTTCTACCTGTCCCTGGTGTTGCAAAGGATGGGCCTGGCCTCGCTGTCGCAGAACGTTCCAAGTAGTTGGACCGTTCCGTATCACCTGTCCTTCGTGGAGAAATTTATGAAGAAAAACACATTTGACCACAAGTCCATCAGGAAGTGGTCAGCACGTAGTGTCCTTGAGACCCTTCGGGAAAAGGAGAGGGCGGATCCTATCGAGCGGTTCCCTGAGCAGACTGTCGAGTTATTTGGCAGAATGCCTCATCGCCAGAACTTTCCAACAAGCACCAAGACATGGTTTGGCTGGTGGTGAGAAGGGCTCTGCCGGTGAGATCCTTTATGCTGCCCGGACTCTCTGCCTCACTGCATACTGTCCTCAAAGCGACTGTGGAATGGATGAGACTGTCACACACCTCCTTCTGGAAGGTGCCTATGCAAAAGAAGTCTGGAGAGGAATGCAGTGGTGTTTGTCGAGGTTCGTCCTGAGCAGCTCTGTGAAGCAGGACTCCGTGCTGTACGGTCTGTTCCCTGGGACGCACACTGAGACGAACATCAACTTTGCCTGGAGGATCATCAACTCGGTGAAAGATGCTGTTTGGTCTGCCCGAAACCTGTTGATCTTCCAGCTGAAGGAGTTGACTGAGTGTTGCAGAAGGACACATTCCAAGGTCCAGGACTACGTGCTGAGGGACGCACTGAAGATTGGGGCAGCTGCCGCCAAGGGGAAAGACCACCATGTAAAGTCTGCCTGCCTAAGAAGAACAGGGGGCCCACTCAGTAATTGGGCTCTGCTGACGCCTCAGCAGAATATCTGGATAGTCAATTTACAGATTTGTACATACGAATGATTAATTCTGATCTCTGTATGAAAAGAAATGGAATGTATACGTATGTATGGCAGAACCAATTGTATAGATATCAAAATAATTTTATGACTAAAGTATATTTTTGAAATTTAAAAAAAAAATTGTTTTGCATGGATGAGTTGGACCGAAGGGTCTGTTTTTGTGCTGTACATCTTTATGACTCTAAGTGCTAAAAAATTAAAATAGAGTTGCCAGTACCTACATGATGTGGGAGCTGGTGGACCCCACTGTGGTTCATGGTGACCACATCTGAAATAAATGTTGGTTGCTTAAGGAACTTGGCTCTACAAACACTGTGACACATCAGGGAGTGGGAGAGTTACCTGGATGCTGTATTTCAGGAGGTATGATGTAGAGATGTCGCTGTTTAACTGGGTGGGGACACACACACACCCTCTCACAGGCATATAGTCCATCATACTCATGCACACACACTATCAAACACACATACGCACTCTTACTCCCTCACATGTACGCACACATACATGTGAGTCTATGGGGTGAATTTACATTTGCAGAATTGTATTTGCAGATAACTCGATTTTGTTCAAAAAGCACACAATCTGTATGTAGTCAATCCATGCGACAATTTAAAATTCCTACTTTGGAATTAGAATCAGTCTGACTCAAGATTGGAATACATACAGACTCTAACCTCACACCTTTAATGCATTGTCTCAGCTGAGATGTTACTTTTTTTAATAAAACCTTAAGTTATCTTGGGAATGTGACTTGAGAGAAGTTCTGAGATTTACATATTAATGAATCAAAAAACCTGTAATCCATTTAAAAAGGTGAAAGACTTAACAGCAACCTACGTTTGTTCAATATATCACACCAGTTGTATGACACTATGATCTTCTGCTCTAAACTCTGTGCCCTATGATCCTATTCCACGAGCTACTTTACGAAGGAGCAATGCTCTGAAAACTTGTACTTCCAAATAAACCTGTTGGACTATAAACTGATGTTGTGTGATTTTTAACTTTCAGGAGGTAATCACACCCTTTAACTCAACTACCTTGAATTCAGTTGGTGGTCAGGGACAGGAGGGTGTGATTATAAACGATGCAGGTAGAAGGATCCAAGAAGCAGTGCTAAAGGAGTGTCAGCCCTTGAGATGTCCAACAGGTTTGAGATTTGTGGTCCCTCTATGGATGAGAGTGAAGATTGTATGGAGGAAGAGCAAACTGATCATAGCACCGTGGTACAGGGAGCCATTCAAGAGGGGGGAGAAAAGCGAAATGTAGTTGTAATTGGGATTGTACAGTCAGGGAACAGACACTGTTCTCTGTAGCCAGGAATGCTAGTCCCGAAGGCGGTATTGCCTGCTTGGTGTCCGGGTTCAATATATCTCATTTGGGCTGCAGAGGAACTTGGAGTGGGAAGAGAAAGATCTTGTTGTCATGGTCCATGGAGGTAATAACAATACAAGGAGAAGGATTAAAGAGATTCTGCTGAGGGAATATGAGCAGCTAGAAGCTAAACTAAACGCAGAACCAAAAAAGTAATCATCTCTGGATTACTACTTGGAGCAAGAGCAAATTGGCACAGGGTCAACAAAATTAAAGAGGGAAACATGTGGTTCAAAGTTTGGTATGGGAGAAATGGGTTTGAGTTCATGGGACATTGGCACCAGTTCTGGGGAAGGGGAGAGCTGTTTCAATGGGATGGACTCCCCCTGAATCATGCTGAGACTAGAGCCTTGGCAAGTCACATAACTAGGCCTGTAAGCAGGCCTTTAAACTAAATCTTTTGGTTGGGGAAGTGGGGGTGAATGCAGTTGGCATCAGTTGAATAGACATTTACATAAATGGGGGCAGGTTAAAGATCTACAGAAGTTTTTAAAGTATGCAGAACAAATGATAGGACAGAGAGTATGGAAAGGGTCTGATATCTAACTTTAGGCACAGCAGTTAAAGGGAGAACTATAAGAGGTGATCAGTCAAGATAGGACTGAAGGTGTTGTACTTAAACACACGCAGTGTAGGAAACAAGGTAAAGGAGCTTGTAGCGCAGATTGAAATTGGCAGGTATGATGTTGTGGGGATCACAGAGACAATGCTTCAAGGGGATCAGGGCTGGGATCTAGACATCCAAGGATACACATCCTATTGAAAGGACGGGCAGAAGGGTTGGAGTTGCCTCATCAGAAAGAAATTAAATTAAATCAGTAGCAAGAGTGATATAGAGTTGGAAGGCATAGAATCTTTCTGGTGGAGTTGAAGAAATGCAAAGGAAAATGTCCTAATGGGAGTCGTGCACTGTGCACTGTGCACTGGCCTCCGAGCAGTGGTCAAGATGTGGGGAAGAGAATAAATCAGGAGATGGAAAAGGATATAAGAAAAGCACTATTACTGTAATCAAGGGGGAGTTCAGAATGCAGGTGGACTAGGAAACTCAGGCTGGGCAGCACATCTCAAGAAAAGGAATGTCTACGAGATGATTTTCTTTTGGAGTAGCTTGTGGTAGAGGCCACTGGGGAAGAGGCAGTTCTGGATTTTGATGGTATGTAATGAGGGAGATTTGATTAGGGAGTTTGAGGTGAAGGAACCCCTAGGGGGCAGTGACCATAATATTACAGAATTCACCCTGCAGTTCAAGAGAGAGAAACTGGAATCAGATGTAACATTATTACAATTGAGTAAAGGTAACTACAAAGACATGAGGGAGGAGCTGGCCAGAGTTAATTGGAAGGGGAGCTCAGTAGGCAAGATGATGGAGCAGCAATGAGGGGAATTTCTGTGGGTAATTCAGAAGATACAGCAGAAATTCATCCCAGGGAAGAAGAAAAATACTACGGGGGGAGTGAGGCAGCAAAGAAAGTCAGGGACAGTGCAAAAGCAAAAGAAAAAGTTTACAATGTGATGAAGCCAGAGGATTGGGAAGCCTTAAAAACAGCAGAGGACAAAAGCAACAGTGGGGAGAAGATGAAATATGGAAATAAGTTAGTTAGTAAAATAAATAAGACTCCAAGACATTTTTTAGATTTTTAAAAGGTAGGAGAGAAGCAACAGTGGACGTTGCACCACTGGAAAATGAAGCTGGAGAAATTACAATGTGAAAAAAAGAAATAGTGGAGTAACTGAATAAGCACTTTGCATCAGTTTTCAGAGTATACCAGAACTTCAAGAGAGTCGGGGCAGAGGTGAGTGTAGTGGCCATCCCTAAAGAGAAGGTGCTGGGAAATTTGAAAGAAGCTGGATAAATCACCCTAACCAGATGGACTACATTGTAGAGTTCTGAAGGATATAGCTGAGGAGATTGTAGAGGCATTATCGGTGATCTTTCAGGAATCATTGGAATCAGAGAGGGTGCCAGAGTACTGGAAAATGGACAATGTAAAACTCCTGTTTAAGAATGAAGAGAGGCAAAAGACAGGAAACTGTAGACTGGTTAGCCTTACCTTAGTCATTTGTAAGATTTTACAGTGCATTATTAAGGATGAGCTTGCGGAGTACTTGGAAGTGGGAGTCAAAAAGTGTGGCACTGGAAAAGCACAGCAAGTCAGGTAGCGTCTGAGGAGCAGGAGAATCAACATTTCGGACATGCGCCTTTCATCCAAGCCTTTCTTCAAGTACTTGGAAATGCAAGGTAAAATAGGGATGAGTGAATACAGCTCCATTAATGGAAAATGGAAGGGTCAACCCTTTAGAACTCTTTGAGGATGTAATGAGCACGTTAGACAAAGGAGAACCAGTGAACGTATTTGTTTTGGTGTTTCAGAAGGCCTCTGACAAAGTAATGCACAGGAGGTTGCTAAATAAGAGAACCGCTCATAGTGTTGAGGGAAGGTATTGGCATGGATAGAGTTTTGGCTAACTGACAGAAGTATGAGAATGTGGATAAAGGGGTCTTTTTCAGGATGGGAGCCGGTGAATGGTGGAGTTCCGCAGGGGCCCATGCTGGGACCACAGCTATTCACGTTATATATTAACAATCTCAGTGAAGGTACAGAGGGCACTGTTGCCAGGTTTACAGGTGACAAAGATAGATGGGGGGACAGGTAGTGTTGAGGACGCAGGATGGATGAAGAAATACTTGGACAGGCTAGAAGAGTGGGTAAAGACGGGGCAGATGGAATACAATGTAAGAAAGTGTCAGTTTATGCACTTTGGTAGGAAGAAGAGGCATAGACTATTTTCTAAATGGGGAAAGGTTTGTGAAGAGGTTGCGTTTAATTGCAGTTGAGGACTCTGGGTCTGTACTCAATGGAGTTTACAGAATAGATAGATTAGATTACTTAGATAGATTACTTACAGTGTGGAAACAGGCCCTTCAGCCTAATAAGTCCACACCGACCCTCCGAAGACCAACCCACCCAGACCCATTCCCCTACATCTAACACTATGGGTAATTTAGCATAGCCAATTCACCTAACCTGCGCATCTTTGGACTGTGGGAGGAAACCAGAGCATCCAGAGGAAATCCATGCAGACATGGGAAGAATGTGCAAACTCAACACAGACAGTTGCCTGAGGCGGGAAGGATGAGGGGGTACCTCTTTGAAACTTACAGACTACTGACAGGCTTGAATAGATATTTCCACTAGCAAGAGATACTAGGACCTGAGGGCACAGACTCAGAGTGAAGGGTCAACCCTTTAGAACCGAGATGAGGAGGAATTTTTTCAGCCAGGTGGTGCCATACAGGACTTTGGAGGCTAAGTGTTGAGTGTATTTAAGATAGAGATAGGTAGATTCTTGATCGGTAAGGACATCGAGGATTATAGGGAGAAGACAGGAAAACAGAGTAGAGAAATACATCAGCCCTGATTGAATGGTGGATCAGATTCACAGAGTCATAGAGATGAGCAGCATGGAAACAAATTATTCAGTCCACCAATGGGTCAAATGGCCTAATTCTGCTCATATATCTTATGGTCTTATTGAAAATCACCTGATTTAATCCAGCCTAAACAGCTGGAGTCTACGAGGGTACTAGGTCTTAAACTGGATTGGTTGGTGAGATTCTTCATAGAGCACAGAAACATCAATACAAGAATGGAAATAGACTCATACACAATTCCTCAGTTAGGAGGTTGGCAATGGTTCATTTTATTCTAAGATAAATCTATTGAAGGGAAATTTAGAATAATAAACTCTACTATCACTAATAAGCTTTACTACTATTAGTAAACATTTCTATTACTAAACCTTCAAATTTTTTAATTCACTCGTGGGATGTGGACATTGCTGGCTGGCCAGCATTTTATTGCCTGTGCCTAGTTTCCTTTGAGAAGGTGGTGGTGAGCTGACTTCTTCAACCACTGCAATCCATGTGCTCTTAGGGAGGAAATTCCAAGAGATTGACCCAGCAACAATGAAGGAATGGTGAAATATTTCCAAATCAGCATGGTAAGTGGTTTAGAGAGAAACTTGCAGGTGGCAGCATTCCCATCTGCTGCCCTTGTCCTTTTAGATGGAAGTGGTTGCGGGTTTAGAAGATGCTGTCTAAAGATTTTTGGTGAATTGCTGCAACAGATCTTGTGTACAGTACACAATGCTGCTACTGAGCGTCAATGATGGAGGGATTGGGTGTTTGTCGATGTGGTGCCAATCAAGCGGCTGCGTTGTCCTGGATGGTTTCAAATTTCTTGAGAGCCGTTGGAGCTGCACCCATCCAGACAAGTGGGGAGTATTCCATCACATTCCTGACTTGTGCATGACAACTTGAAGGTTGGGCATTCATGAGGTCGATCGATACCTGATGACTGGTACCAGCAAGTCTAGAAAAGGCCTGCTCAAGCAGATGGTAGATACTGAACGGTAACTGGGTCCTTGTGGAAGAGGTGGTCAGTCTTTCAGGGCATGGTCAGATTTTGAATTGAGTTTTAGATGTTGTTTTCTGAGAAAATGATGAATCATTGCTGTTGATGCTATAGCATGATGATTTGAAAGCTGGAGGAACACAACAAACCATGCAGCATCAAGAAGTGGAGAAGTCAACATTTCAGATCTAAACCCTCACCTCATTATGGCTGGTGAGCCTAGTGCTGCTCGTGGCATGCCCTCCTGCACTTTCCATTGAATCAGGATTGATCCCCTGGCTGTTAGTAATGATTGTGTGGGGGATATGCCAGGTGACGAGTTTGCAGATTGTGTTGGAGGACAAGTCTGCTGCTGCTGATAGTCCACAGCACCTCATGACTGTCCAGTCTTGAACTGTTAAATTTGTTCAAAGTCTGTTCCATTTAGTACAGTGATTGTGCAGCACAACATGGTGAAGGGTGTTCTCAGTGTAAAGGCAGGACTTCATCTCCACAACGACTATACAATGGTGACTCTTATCGATGCTGTCACATTGATAAGGATGAGGTCAAGTATGTTTTTCCCTCTTGTTCATTCCCTCACTACCTGCTGCAGACCCGTCTAGCAGCTGTGTCCTTTAGGACCTGAACAGCTTCATCAGTAGTACTGCTGCGATGCTATCTGACATTGAAATCCCGCCCCCCCCCCCCAGTGCTTCCTCCAAGTGTTGTTCAACATAGAAGAATACTGATTTTATCAGCTGAGGGAGGATGGTACATGATAATCAGTGGGAGGTTTCCTTGTCCATGTTTAACTTGAAGCCATGAGACTTCATGAGTCCAGAGTCAATGTTAAGAACTCTGAGGGCAAATCCCTCCTGTGCCACCAGCTCTGCTGGATCTGTCCTGCCAGTGGGTCAGGGCACATCCAGGGATGGTGATGGTGCTCTTTGACACATTGTTTATCAAGTATGAGTCCATGAGTATGACTATGTCAGGCTGATACTTGACTAGTCTGTGAGACAGTTCTCCTGGTTTTGATGCTAACCTCAAGAGGATTTTGCAGGATTGACAGATCTGGTTCTGCAGTGTCTTTTCCAATGTTTAGGTTGATGCCAGATGGTCTATCCAGTTTCATTTCTTTCTTGAGACTTTGAGGTGATTTATACAACTGAGTGGAGGCCATTTCAAAGTCAGTCGAGCATCAACCACATTGTCTGGAATCACATGTAGGCCAGACCAGGTGAGGATGGCAAATTTCTTTCCCAGAAGAACATTAGTGAACCAGATGGGTTTTTCCAACGATCAACAATGGTTTCATGATCTTCAGTAGATTCTTAATTTCAGTTTTTTTATTGAATTAAAATTCCACCATCTGCCATGGCAGGATTCGAACCCAGGTCCTCAGAACATTAGCTGAGTGTCTGGATTATTGGTTTGGCAATAATACAAGTAGGCAATCACCTCCCATTGGGAATTAATGAGAATTTGACTAATTGGGAAAACTGGAGCAGAGGTCAGTCACTCAAGTCCTCAAAACCGTTTTGCCACAATAAATCTTAGCTGATCATCTACATCAGTGTCATGTTCCTGCACTTTCTCCATTTCCCTTGATGTCATTAGTAACAAGAAATTTGTCAGTCTCTGTCTTGAACTTTTTCAAGGTCGGAGCTTCCTACAACTCTCTAGATTAGAAAATGCCAAAGATTAATCATCTTGTGTGTGGTAAGTGAAGGGGTTCCTTCTCATCTAGTCCGAAATGACTAGAAACCACAGGCAAAAAAAACATCCTTTGTGCATTGAGCCTGTCTAACTCTTTAAGAATTTAGCATGGATCTTTGCAATCCCCTTTCATTCTTCTGAACTCAGAATAAAGACCCAGTCTCCTCAATCTCTAATCAAAGGACAGTTCCATTATCTCAGGAATGAATCTGCTGAACATCCACTACACTCCCTCCATGGTGTGTAAATCGTTCTTTGGGCAAAAGCACCAGAACTGCACGCAATATTCCAGGTGCAGCCTCACCAGGGTTTTGCTCAACTGAAGCAAGACTTCTTTATTCCTGGGTTGAAAACCTCTATGATAAAGGTTGACTGTGATTTACGAATCTACCCGTCTGAAGCCGCTTTGTATCCTCCTCATAACTTACTTTCCATCTTGTTTTGTGCTATCCACAAACTTGGAAATATTACAATTGGTCCCCACATTCAAATCATTGATATAGACTGTGAAAAGCAGAGGTCCAAGCATTGATCCTTGTGGTACTCACTGGTCACTGCCAACCTGAGAGTGACCCATGTCTTCATTTGCTTCACTTTCTGCCTGTTGACCAATTGTCAATCCATGGTAGTATATTACTCCCATTCCCAGGCACTTTAATTTTGTTACTAAACTGTTGTTGGACTTTATCAAATGCATTCTGATTATTCAAACACACCACATCCCACTGGTTCTCCCTTATCGACTCTGCTGTAATAGCCCCAAAAAAGCTCAAACAGATTTGTCAAACATGATTTCCTTTTCATAAATATTTATTGAATGTGCCCATTCAATTATGTATCCAGTAATCACATCATTTATAATAGATTCTAGTATTTTCTCTGATGTCAGGCTAACAGGTCTGTCATTCCCTGTTTTCTCTCTTGCTCTTTCCATAAACAGAGACTAAACCAGAACCAATACATCCATGATCTTTGTATCCATCTCTTTCAATGCTCTAGGACGAAGGCCATTGTATCTGACTGATTTGCTAATATTAGACCCACTAATTTCTCCAATACTATATTTTTACAAATACTAATATCTTTCAGTTTGTCACTTCCACTGGATGCTTGGATCTCAATTATTTCAGTGAGACTTCCCATACCTTTCTCAGTGAAGACGAATACAAAATAATCTTTTAACTTTTCTGTCATTTCACAAAACGCTTCGTATTATAAATTCTCCTGTCTCTCCCTGCTGCTCATTTTCTTTTTACATACCTAAAGAAGCTTTACAATCTGTGTTTGTATTTCTTACTAGCTTAAGTTCATAATGTATTAGCTTTATCAAATCAGATTAATGAGAAAAATACCCACCAATTAAACAATTTCTTGTTTTCCTGTGATTTCCCATTTTGATTTGTTCCCCCCAACTCAGTCAGTCCGCTTTGCAGCCAGACTAAACTGGACTGGATGTTCCAATCCATACACCCCACCATGCTATTCTGTTCATATTTTTGCCTCTCAGGCTGTTCCTGCCACCACCCTCACCATGTTCTTATCCACCCCACTTCCCCCTCATGCTGGTCCTTTCCACTCACTGTGGCCCCACTCTAGCTTTGTTCCTGTCTGACCACTTGGTATACACACTGTTTTGTCCAAGTCAGCATGGTGTTTGATATGGTAGAAAATTTGTAGGTGATAGTGTTCCCATGCATCTGCTGTCATTATCCTTCTACATGTAAAAGTTTGTGGGTTTCAAAGGTATTGTTGAAGAAGGTTTAGTGAGTTGCATCATTGCATCTTTGATTTGCTTTGATTTATTGTCACATGAATCTAAGTGTAATGAAAAGCTTTGCTTTAAGTGCAGTACAGGCAGACCATAACAAGCAAAGACATACAGATCATAAGATGCTTTGGCAGAATGAGGCATACAGGTTACAGGAGGCGCGCAAAGCAAGATCAACATTATTTGAAGTTACACAACACCAGGTTATAGTTCAACATGTTTATTTGAAATCACAAGCTTTTGGAACGCTGCTCCTTTGTCAGACTTCACCTGATGAAGGAATTGTGCTTCAAAGCTTGTCATTTCAAATAAACCTAAACTCCAGTACTTCACAGGAGCAGAGAAACTATGCCATGTTCTTTGCAGCCTGTAACACATTACCGATGAGGATGAGCACCTTGCCAAGGCCTTCCCTATGCCTCCACTTCTTGCCTTTAAACAACCGCAAACCTTAAACAGATGATTGTTCGTAGCAGACTGCCCAGCCTTCAGGACAACTTTAACCATAACACTGTACAACCCTGTCATAGCAACTACTGCAAGACGTGTCAGAGTATTGACATGGATACCACCATTACACGTGGAGACACCACCCATCATGTAAGCAGCAGGTACTCATGTGACTCAGCCAACGTTGCCTATCTCATACACTGCAGGCAAGGATGCCCCAAGGTATGGTACATTGGCAAGATCAAGCAGAGGTTACAGCAATGGATGAATGGACACCGTGCAACAATAACCAGACAGGGGTGTTTCCTCCCAGTCGGGGAACGCTTCAGCGGTCAGGGCCATTCGTCCTCAGACCATCGGGTGACCATCCTCCAAGGTGGACTTTGGGATATGCAACAATGTAGAGTGGCTGAGCAGGGGCTGATAGCCATGAGGATGGCCTCAACCAGAACCTTGGATTCATGTCACACTACAGTTGACCCCATTACACTCTACACTCTTTAACACACGCACACACGCACAAGCACACACTCTTACATACTCACACGCTCTCTCTCATACACACACATACCACCCCCCACACTCAGATCCATGCACATACCCACTCACATGCTTATACTCCATTACACTTACACACACACTTTACCAAGCACACACTCATGCAACACACACACTCTCATGCACACTCAGACTGACATGCACACATTCACACGCAGACACTCACAGTCTCTTCTCATACATGTATGCGCACATATAAGTCTATGGGGGAATTTGCATTTGCAGAATTTTATTTGCAGATATATTCTACTTTGTTCAAAAAGCGCACTATCTGCAGGCAGTCAATCATGTAATATTTTACAAATTCCATTTTGGAAATAGAACTCGTCTGACTCAAGATTGGGATACAGACAGATTCTAACCATACACCTTTAGTGTATTGTCTGAGCTGAGATGTTAATTTTTTAATGAAACCTTCAGTCACCTCGAGAATGTGACTTAAAAGAAGTTCTGGGATTTACTTATTAATGAACCGAGCCTGCAACCTATTCTCAAAGGTGAAAGACTTAACAGCAATCTAGGTTTGTTCAATGTGTCATTTCAGTTGCATGACACTGTAATTTTTTGCTATAAATTCTGTGACTTATGGACCTGCTTCACTGCTACCTAATGAAGGTGCAGTGCTCCAAAACCTAGCGCTTCCAAATAAACCTGTTGGACTATAACCTGGTGTTGTGTGATTTTTAACTTAATCCACCCCAGTCCAACACCGACCTTTCCACATCAAATAAACCTGTTGGGACTATAGCCTGGTATTGTGTGACTTCTGACTTTGTTTGCCCCAGTCCAACACCAGCACCTCCACAACATTATTTAAAAGTAGAGAGATCCATTCAGAAGACTAATAACAGCAGGGAAGGAGCTGTTCTTGAACCTGTTGGTGTGTGTGTTCAAGCTTTTGTATTTTAAATGGTACATGTCGGGATTATGATGAAATGTTGTCTGCTTAACTAGACAATTGTGGCTCCATCAACAGACAATATCATTCAGGACAAAGCAGCCTGCTTGATTGGCACCCAATTCTGACATCTTCAATGTTCACTAGTGACATACCCTACAAGATGCACTGCAATAACTGACCAAAACCTTTCTATTGAAGTGGGGAAACAATCAGCATTGGATGAGGTTGCACAACATCGTGGGCCGAAGGGCCTGTTCTGTGCTGTATTGTTCTATGTTCTATGTTCTAAATGGCTTGGTGAGGGCACTGGTCTTGGGGCTTTGATGGTGGGACAGGAACGCTGGAAAATAAGGTGGCAGAGTGACAGGAATACTGGGTCAGGGTACTTTTTTAATTCCATCATGCCATGTCAGCTTTGACTTTTAGTTATCTGGATAAAGACCAATTCTTGGTGATGAGAGAGCTGAGACTTTAAAATTACTGGTGGGACAAAAAGGCAGACCCCATATACATCTCAGTTCCAACAGGGATTCAATCCAACACTGTTACTGGCTGATCCATATGCTAGCCATGTAGCCAACAGAGTAAATTTGGGTGGGGGAGGAAAGGAATAATAGTGTGAAGTTGTGTGAATGAGTGTGTGGCGAGGGAGATGAGGGATTAGAGTCATAGAGATATACAGCATGGAAACAGATCCTTCGGTCCAACCCGTCCATGCTGACCAGATATCCCAACCCAATCTAGTCCCACCTGCCAACACCCGGCCCATATCCCTGATGGAAGTGAGGGGAGCGAGTCGGGATGATTGAGGTTTGAAGGTAAGTAAGAGCTAATGAGCAGGGTGAGGGTCGGGTGAATGCAGTGGGTGAGAATTGTAGTGAGAGTGAGGTGATGGTGAGGGTGACAGTTGGTGAGAAGCATTAAAGGGTGGGATTGGGGGGGTATTGTGGGTGAACGAAGAGAAGGGAAGGGTTGAATATGCAGATGGAAAGAGGATTATTTGTTGGGTAAGTGAGGATGTTTGGTGATGTGGTGAGTGTGAGATTGAGGGGCTGGACTGGCAAGTTAGAGGAGTGAGCTTTGCACTGGTGAGGGAATGGAAGGTATTATGGTGGGTGATGAGCATATGGGTGAGACTGAGGCGTTGAGGGGGTAAGTGAGAGAGAAATGATATTGGGGATATGGGCCAAATGCAGGCAAGTGGGACTAGTTTAGTTTGGGAAATTTGGTTGGCATTGCTGAGTTGGACTGAAGAGTCTGTTTCCAAACTGCATGACTATGATCGGCAGGTGGGTGCCAGGGTGTGAGTGCTATCAGGGTGGATTAGGTGAATCAGGTTAAGTGGGTGGGGGAAGATGCTGGGATATGGGATGATGAGGGGGAGCAAAGCTGTTTGTGGCTGAGTTGGGTGATAGCATGAGGAGTGTGTTTTGGGTTTGAGTTTGAGGAGTAAGTTGGGGTTTGGGTGGGCTGTTTGAGCTAAGTGGACATGTGGGTGTTGGGCTGTGTAAGGGGGAAATAGAAGGGGTAGCTTTGGGGTTGGAAGCATGCAGTAGTGGGGGTGTGGGATATGTTGGGGTGTGAAGGTGAAATTAGCAGTAGGAGATTTGAGTGGTGGGAAGAGGTGGTTTAACAGTCCTGGATTATTGGGGATGGGTGGAGTTGGGAGGAGGGATGATAGAGGATGTGAGGGGTCTGTGGGAGTTGGGTTGTGGTCGAGTGGAGTTTGAGAGGTTGGTGGTAATGATGTGAGTTGGTGGATTTTGGTGGGGTATGAAGGGGTGCAGATCATGGCAATGTGAGGGCACTGGTGAATGTGAAGTTGGTTGGGAACGGTGGAATATCTTAATGGGTGATGTGAGGGGACTAGGGTTGACAGTGTGAGAGATTGTATGTATGAGGGGGTGGGATGATAGGGGGCTTGTTGCTTTTGACGGGTGATGATGTTGGGGCCGTGTTAATATGTGTTGGGGATAGGCAATGGTGTAGGCCTGTGAGAGGGTTATTAGGGCGTGAGTGAGTGTGGCAGTGAACGTTGTGGGGTGGTATTATGGGTAACTGTGAGGATGGGAGTTCAGTGGTAATGGAGTGTTGGATAGTGAATTTCAGGAGGAGGGATGGGGATTGTGAAGTGGTTAAACGTGAAGTAAGGGCGATGGTTGGGTAGTGATGAAATTGATGGTGGGATTGGTGATGTATGTGGGGATATTGAGATGAGTGTGGGAATGATGATGGTGGGGGTGAAGTTGGGTCTCGTGGTGGGAGTTATGGGGGTAGATTTCTCCCGCCCACTCACATGAGGCCGCTCTCCTGTGGATTACGGCATCGCTTCTTGCTGGGGATGACGTCACCGCATGCCCGGGCGCAATGACGTTTCAGTGTGCGTCACGACGCAGTGTGTACTACGTCAGCGCTGCGGGGGAGTTGCGGCTCTCGCTGGGTTTCTGTGGCCGCCACCGAGCGATCGATTCCCGAACCCGCGCCCACCGGCCCTTTCTATCCCCGCCTTTCCGCCGAGTACGCGTGGCCAAGGCCCCGACCTCGCTTCGCCTCTCCTCATCCATCCGGCGCGCGCGCGCTGCGCAGCGGTTGTTTCTAGGGTTTTGAATCGCGCCGGGGGGGGGCGAGTGCGCGCTCCCGAGCCGTGCCGCCATGAGTGTGGACGCGTACGGGCCGAGCTCACAGACCCTCACCTTCCTGGACACGGAGGAGGCCGAGCTGCTGGGGGCCGATACGCAGGGCTCCGAGTTCGAGTTCACCGACTTCACTTTACCGTCACAGACACAAACACAGGGCCAGAGCCAAGGGCCCATCGAAGGCCAGGTAAGGAGTGACGAGGCTCTCCTCCCCCCCCCCCCCAAAAAAAGCCACGCCAGTCCCAGGTCGCGCGGCCTAAACCCGGGCTGCGCGACCAGCTCCCTTTTCCCAGGTCCGAGCCTGTTTTTTTCCGTGAGGACTTTGAGTGCAGCCCCCGGACGTCGTTTCAGTGAGGTTTGTGGGCTAGGACCCACATGGAGGGCAGGAAGCGGCAGTGGGGTCGAGAGGCGGCGACGTCAGGGCCTTCCAAGGCCCGATTTGGAGAGGGGGTGGGGGGGGTGAGTTTGAGAGATAGGGGGCGGTCATACTATTCCTCACCTCGCCTCCAGTCCCTCCCCCCGACTCCTCCCCCACCCCCCCCGACTCTTTCTCTCCCCCCCACCCCCCCCGACTCTTTCTCTCCCCCCCACCCCCCCCGACTCTTTCTCTCCCCCCCCACCCCCCCCGACTCTTTCTCTCCCCCCACCCCCCCCCGACTCTTTCTCTCCCCCCCCCCGACTCTTTCTCTCCCCCCCCCCGACTCTTTCTCTCCCCCCCCCGACTCTTTCTCTCCCCCCCACCCCCCCCGACTCTTTCTCTCCCCCCCCCCGACTCTTTCTCTCCCCCCCCCCCGACTCTTTCTCTCCCCCCCCCGACTCTTTCTCTCCCCCCCCGACTCTTTCTCTCCCCCCCCCCCGACTCTTTCTCTCCCCCCCACCCCCCCCGACTCTTTCTCTCCCCCCCACCCACCCCGACTCTTTCTCTCCCCCCCACCCCCCCCCGACTCTTTCTCTCCCCCCCACCCCCCCCGACTCTTTCTCTCCCCCCCACCCCCCCCGACTCTTTCTCTCCCCCCCACCCCCCCGACTCTTTCTCTCCCCCCACCCCCCCCGACTCTTTCTCTCCCCCCACCCCCCCGACTCTTTCTCTCCCCCCACCCCCCCCGACTCTTTCTCTCCCCCCCCCCCCGACTCTTTCTCTCCCCCCCCCCCCGACTCTTTCTCTCCCCCCCCCCCCCCGACTCTTTCTCTCCCCCCCCCCCCCCGACTCTTTCTCTCCCCCCCCCCGACTCTTTCTCTCTCCCCCCCCGACTCTTTCTCTCCCCTTCCCCCCCCCCCCCCCCCCCCCCCGACTCCCACAAACCATCGCCTCCTACAACCCTTCGCATCCACTGCCAAACGATTCAATACGTTCCTCCTCTTCTCACCCCTTGCAGTGCCCCGATGGTACTTAATGCCAAGTGAAGCTGCTCTAGGTCTGGGAATCTGTGGAATGAGGAGCTATTGAAGAGTTGAGAGGAATGGAAGCGGGGACTGTTGGTTAGAGAGGAATTTGTAAAACTTAAGGGGGTGAGGTTGGAGCTCCCTGATCTGCTAGATCGATTTTTGTATGTATCTGTAAGTGTGATGCTGGTGCGAAAATTCCTGGGATTCTTCACATTCTGGTTTGCCTGTTGCTTCCCCTCAACTTCATAAAAATAAGCCCCAGTTCAACTGAACTCCAGCTGCCTGCTCATATGGTTTATTTTGATTGATGTATACAACACAAGGCTTTGGTACAAGGATAATTTGTTGAAGTGAAGACCCTCCACCTAACCACCCAAAAGCAGCCATCAGGCTGCCACCATTTTGGAAGTGAGTGGAAATTTACAAAATACCTGTTCATGTTTAAAAGTGACGGTTGGTTGCATCAGCGGCAGTGCAATAAAATTCCATGTAAAGGTTCTGAGTGACCTACCTTGGGTATTAGCGCATCACTGTTCTACAGTGTTGGGCGAGAATGGGAAATGCATAATCCAGATACAGTTGAAATTGGGCATAGTGTGCAGATAGGAAGACTACTTAGATACTTTGACTTAGGTTATAAGAATTATTGGACTTGTGGGTGAGTCACTTAATTCCAGTCTGGATCTTTTGGCCATTGGAACCTATGAAGTTGCTGAGTTCAGAGCAAGTCCCCACATACTCACAATTTCAAGGATAAAAACAACTGAGGTGGCAGCTGTGTGAATTTTTAGCACTGGGTGTGTTTAGAATTTTTTAAACTTCATTTGAAGTAGTCATATGTCTATCAAAGCTCTCAAACACCACACCATATGTAATAAGCTAAGCAATCATTATATGAAAATGATGATTGTGCCATTTCAATATTGTATCGCAATACTACAACATTGTCCATGCTGCATGATGTTGTGGTAGAAAATGAGGAGCTCAGATTTGAGGCAAGAATTGAAAGCTGTTTGTTATTCTGATGTACTGTCATGCCTTTCAAACATTTAATTTCATTGGAAAAATAACATGTTGAAGTAACTGTGACTCCCATTTAACCACACTTTTAAGATAGAGGGTAATGACTGGTATTGCAGCTGTGAGTGTGTAGATTAGATTAGATTACTTAGTATGGAAACAGGCTCTTCGACCCAACAAGTCCACACCGACCCGCTGAAGCGCACCCACCCCAACCCATTCCCCTACATTTACCCCTGCACCTAACACTGCGGGCAATTTAGCATGGCCACTTCACCTGACCTGCACATTTTTGGATTGTGGGAGGAAACCGGAGCACCTGGAGGAAACCCACGCAGACACAGGGAGAATGTGCAAACTCCACACAGACAGTCGACTGAGGTGGGAATTGAACCCGGGTCTCTGGCACTGTGAGGCAGCAGTGCTAACCACGTGCCACCGTGCCGCCCAAGCACAGTTTGCTTGTTTGTATCCCTTTCCTATACAATGGTAGATCTTAGTTGACATGGTTTTGGTGACATCTGTTGGTCAAGGTTAAGGATATTAGTGATAGAAATTAGAACAAACTTTTAAAGCTGCTCATTGCTCATAGATATGAATCTCTTGATCCTTTACTCCAATAGTTGTGACTTCTTAGTGATGCTGTCAGTTTGTGTTCAGTTATCATGCATGAGTTGAATTATTGCAACCAACAGACATACCATCTGTAAAGGCTGGATTCATTCCCAGGATCAAAGAAGTGGAATGCCTGTGGCCAATTCACCCATTCTGCAGAATGAAGTTTGAGTCACTGAACAGTTAAGTTTGGTCAGTTGAAGCTACTAAGTTCTTAACTGTCTGAGAAATGGAGAAAGTGAGGACTGCAGATGTTGGAGAGTCCACCCTCCCTGCCAACCTATCACAATCAAGCCCCACCTTCCTCCTTCATCCCCCAGCGCCACCTCCACTCTCCTATTTATCTGTCGGTGCTCTGCGCTCTCTCTCTCTCTCTCTCTCTCTCCCCCACCCCACCCCCCACCCAAGTCAACCCCAACATTACTGATGAAGGACTTATGCCCAAATTGTCAACTCTCCTGCTCCTCAGAAGCTGCTAGATTTGTGCTTTTCCATTAAGAAATAGAGAAAGTGGACAGGCCATGAAAATAGCTTGCTGTTGACCTGTGAAGTGGCTCCACAGATGCGCACATTCAGGGAGTTCAATGAGAAATATCGTAAGAAATGTTGAATTTAGAGCATATTGGTGTAGAATTTGTTTGTGATCATTGCAGCAAATGCGATGGATATAAATGTGTTGATGGTGTAAAGTGGTGGTTTGCTTTATACGTTTTCTTGAATCTCTAGTTGTAGACCTTGTCCTGAGCTATTCCTTAGTAAAATAATGCATACCCACTGATTCTAGGTGTCAAGATTTTCATCTCTACAAGCCAAGATGTCAGTGTGTAACTAGGCTGTAATGTAACTTTTTCTTTGGTTACTGATTAGCACTTTTGAATGACATTTATTAATCAGAATATTTTGTTGAAATGTCGCAGTTGCTCCCATGTGGCTGATGTGTTGCAAGGATGTGTACTCCACAAGCATTTAGTATCTTAATTCCTGTTTAACTTGTATTCTGTACGATATAAATTCTTCTCTGTAGAACAGAGTGCATATATTTTTAAAATAACAAAACTCAAAGCTTGTTTTCTGATTCAAATACTTGTAAACTGGTGAAGCTAAACTCCTAGAGTTTGACTTTGAACTGTATGATAAGAATCCTGTGTACTTGTTACTCATTTCTCTACTTTCACTGTTTAAGTACCTAACTAAACATTATTTTCTTTGCTGATTCTATCACATACAACCCACAAAGGGTGTATAGGATGCCTCTTCACCAAATACATTTGTGCAGAAGATATTCTTCAATAATATTGCATCAGGGCTTCCACATCTCCATCTTTGTTCATTTGGATGGAACTTTTTTTTAAGTTTGTGTGTATGGAACTTCCTTCCTCATAAGTTAGTTATGTTGAAGTCAACATTAGCGCTGTTTCTCTCTCCTCAGATATTGACAGACCTGTTGGTGTTTCTCCAGCATTCTGTTTTTATAACTAAAATAAACTCTTTCCTTCAAACCCCAAAAACTAGATGGCAAGGTATATTTGGGAGCATGTTTACCAAGATATGCTTAATGCTGTAATGTCTAACAGTTTGCGACATGGGATCTTTTAACATGTGTTATTGGACAGATTTCAAAAGTAAAATAGAGGGCCAAAGATTTTTAACAATAACAAAATGTTGAAAAAAAGGCCAGTGATTCTATTTAGCATCTGGTCTGAAGGGTAACCAATCAATCAGCCTCACCACTGATATTCTCAGCTCTCTTACTTGAGAATATCAGTGGTGAGGCTGATTGATTTTAAGCCCAAGCATAATGATGCATGATTTGTTTTGGCAATAGTGTTTAATTGGTGAGAGTCAAATGGTTTTGATAATGTAAAGGGACCTAAAGAAATGAATTGTACCTGTGATCAATAAAGGGAAAAATTAGTCAGTGCTCATAATGAAGACGACTTCTGATGGGGAAACCGTATCCAATGGCATCTGATCAGTACCAAGATTGAGAGAATTGAGACACAACCACAGGGAGATAAAAATATTGTGGTGCAAGTTATCTTGAATGTGTTGTCTAAAAATGATGGAAGCAAATACGTTAGGAACTTTCAAAACTGAATTGAATATACTTGGAAGTGAAATATGTAGGACTGTGGGTGAAGAACAGGACTAATTTGATAGCTCTTCCAGCAATGCTGCAGATTGAATCTCCATAACACACTTTTTCCTATACTTTCATCTTAGTCTGTAAAGTATAAGGACTAGAATGCAACAGAGCTGTTGCCTTTTCTGCAGCTGATTCTTTACTGGAATGATATTTTAAAATACACCCAGATTTGGTTTTAAAAAACTCAAAGTATAACGTATTTGGTCAATTTTGCATGTAAACAATGCAGTGAGGTCACAACAGTTTTTCATCGTTAGTCAAAAACTTCAATATCTGAGGAGACCTCCCTGAGCTGGCCATTCTGCTTTTATTCAACAGTAATGGTATTTTAACATTTATATTTGTAAATAGTTGAAGTTTAAAATATAAAATGGACAGTTTCAGATGTGCATTATAAGTATTTGCAATCTGATTTAAAGAGTTCCATTTTAATTGTCACCTGCTACCATTATGGAATGAAAACAGATGTGCTGCATATTGTCCTGTTGAGTAAACTCTTAGTGGTAGTTAGGTTCACTACCCTGTCTGTTTAATTTTTGTTGGTAAGTCAACTATCATTTATAGCTTGTGCTGCACTGAGTATTGCTTAGCTAAATGAGTGCTTTTAAGAGTTGGTTAAAAACAGAGTAGGTGAAGCTGAAAGACTGAATATGGTGTTCACTGTTTGCTTGGGCCGTTGAGGAAGTGTCATGGTCTCAATGGAAACAGCCAGTTGGTACATGATGCCTGCAGAGCATTTTTCTTCGAGATTTCAAAGCATAATACTTTAACTGAAGTAGAGACTAGTGATTTTAAAATGTTTGAAGTGAATGAAGGTCCTTAGCTTAATAAAATTCTCTTAAAGGGAGTAACTAGTTTCTTCCAGAGGGAAGTCATGACAGGAAACCTCAGACCAATGTGGGAAATAAGGGGTGTTCCCATTGTCCCTGATGACTAAGGGTGCCAGAAGTCTGTCTGGCTGCAGCTACTGGCTAACTGTGTTTTGGGGCTGGAGCTGCAGATGGACTCGCTGTGGAGCATCATCATATTGAGAATGTCGTGGACAGCGCATTTAACGAAGTGGTCGCAATGCAGGTGAGGCTTACACAGGTAGAAAGGGAATAGGTGACCATCAGACAAAGCAAAAGGCTCAGGAAGGAAGTGCAGGAGGTCCTGTGGTCAGGAACTTTTGGATAGTGTTTCAGGGGTTGGGGTTGATGGTGTTGCCCCCTCGGGGGAAAGCAGCATCAGCCAAGTTTGTGGTACCATCGGTGGCTCTGTTGTAAAGAATGGGAGGCAAACGATCAGCAGCGCTGAAGTGATGGGAATTCAATGGTAAGGGGTGCAGGTAGGCACTACTTTGACCACAGGTATGAATCCAGGATGGTATGTTGCCTCCCTGGTGCCAGGGTCAGGGATGTGATAAAGCTATTGCAGGATGCCCTGGATTGGGAGGGTGAACAGCCAGTGGTTGTGGTACACCTAGGTACCAACAACAAAGGGATGAGGACCTGAAAGCTGAATGTAAGAACAAAGAAAGTTTACACCCCAGAAACAGGCCCTTTGACCCTCCAAGCCTGTGCCAGTCCAAATCAACTGTCTAAACTTATCGCCCAATTCCTAAGCATCTGTATCCCTCTGCTCCCCACCTACTTGTGCATCTGTCCAGACTCATCTTAAATAACCGTACCTGCCTCTACTACCTAAGGGCGGCACAATAGCACAGTGGTTAGCACTGCTGCCTCATAGCGCCAGAGACCCGGGTTCAATTTCTGCCTCAGGCAACTGTCTGTATGGCGTTTGCATGTTCTCCCCGTGGTTGTGTGGGTTTCCTCCGGGTCCTCCGGTTTCCTCCCACAGTCCAAAGATGTGCAGGTAAGGTGAATTGGCCATGCTAAATTGCCCATAGTGTTAGGTAAGGGCTAAATGTAGGGGTATGGGTGGGTTGTGCTTTGGCGGGTCGGTGTGGACTTGTTGGGCTGAAGGGCCTGTTTCCACACTGTAATGTAATCTAATCTAATCTACCGCTGCTGGCAACGCGTTCTAGGCACCTACCACCCTCTATGCAAAGTACTTTCCATGTGTATCCCTCTTAAACTTTTCACCTCTCACCTTGAACCGTGAACTATCATTATTGAATCTCTCACCGAGAAAAAGCTTATCTCTATCCACCCTGTCTGTAACCTTCATGATTTTGTAGACCTCAAAGTTTGGGGGAAGATTTGTAGCTCGGGTGCTCGTTGTTGTGGTTCTGTTCGCCGAGCTGGGAATTTGTCTTGCAAACGTTTCGTCCCCTGTCTAGGTGACATCCTCAGTGCTTGGGAGCCTCCTGTGAAGCGTTTTTGTGTTGTTTCCTCCGGCATTTATAGTGGCCTGTCTCTGCCGCTTCCGGTTGTCAGTTCCAGCTGTCCGCTGCAGTGGCCGGTATATTGGGTCCAGGTCGATGTGTTTGTTGAGAGAGTCTGTGGATGAGTGCCATGGCACAAACACATCGACCTGGACCCAATATACCGGCCACTACAGCGGACAGCTCAAACTGACAACCGGAAGCGGCAGAGACAGACCACTATAAATGCCGGAGGAAACAGCACAGAAGCGCTTCACAGGAGGCTCCCAAGCACTGAGGATGTCACCTAGACAGGGGACGAAACGTTTGCAAGACAAATTCCCAGTTTGTAGACCTCAATTAGGTCCCCCCTCAATCGTCTTTTTTCGAATGAAAACAATCCTAACCTACTCAACCACTCTTCATATCTAGCACCTTCCATACCAGGCAACATCCTCGTAAACCTTCTCTGCATCCTCTCCAAAGCGTCCACATCCTTTTGGTAATGTGGCGCCCAGAACTGTACACAGTATTCTAAAAGCGGCCAAACCAAAGTCTTGTACAATTTTAACATGGCCTGCCAGCTCTTATACTCAATACCCCGTCCGATGAAGGCAAGCATACCTCTGCCGCCTTGACCACTATCCAACTGTGCAGCCAACTTCAGGTACTAAGAAGTTAGGAAATAAATTAAAAGGTGGGACCTCAAATGTATTAATGTCAGGGTTACTCATTGTGTCACATGCTAGTGAGAGCAGGAATAAGAGAGTTGATCTGATAAAAACACAACTTCTGAAATGGTGTACCAGGGAGGGGATTTAGATTCTTGAGGTAATGGGACCATTTCTGGAGAAAATGGGACATGTACAAACCTAACAAGTTGCACCTGGGCAGAGTGGGACAAACACCTTCGATGGGGCTTGTGCCATTCCATGAGACTTCTAACTAGTATGGCAGTGGAATGGGAACCAAAGTGTAGAGTCCAATTCAGATGGGTTAGATTCAGATCAGGAAACAGGAAATAGAACAGTGGGTGATGTATTCAGCAGCCACCTGATGAAGGAGCAGTGCCTCCAAATAAGCCTGTTGGACTATAACCTGGTGTTGTGTGATTTTTAACTTTGCCCACCCCAGTCCACTGTTGGCTCCTCCACGTTTCAGCAACTTGGAAAGACAAATAAAAACAAGGCTTAAAATGTGTCCAGTAAAGGAAATTGACTGGGTTGAGCTGTTTATACTTCAGTGCAGGGAATGTATGAACAAGACAGATGAACAAAGGGCACAGATAGACACATAGCAGCACACTATAACAGAAACCTGGCTAAAGAAGGCACAGAATTAGCAGCTCACTATCCCTGAGTATAGAGTTTTCAGGCATGTTAGAACGGGCGACTTAAAGGAAGCGGGGTAGCAGTATTGGTTAAAGAATGAATTACAGATGTGAGAAGTGATGATACACTAAACAAGATAACAAATGAGGCTTTATAAGTTGAGCTTAGCAAATAAAAAAGGTAATCACATTACAAGGAGTGTACTACAGGTGCCCAAAGAGCTAGAAGAATATATGATGTGTACCTATTTCTGCCTGTAGGAATAAGGGCATATTCTTATGGTGAGAGATTTAAAAAAGACATGAAGGGCAATTTTTTTCAGTGGTTTGTGTGTTGAATGAACTTCCAGAGGAAGTGGTGAATGTGGGTACGGTCAGTGTTTAAAAGACTTGTAGATAACTACATGGATTGAAAATGCTTGGAGTGATATGGGTCCAGTGCAGGCAGGTGAGGCTAGTTTAGTTTGGGATTATAGTTGGCATGGATTAGTTGAACTGGCGGTTCTGTTTCTGTGCTGTATGATTCTTGAGGGCAATAGTAGGCTTTAACTAACCCAACATCAACTGGGTTTCAGACAATGAGATTGAAAAATTCAGGAACTGTTCCAAAAGTTTTTTTTTTCAAAAACAATGTGACAAGCCCAACACAAGGAGACAGATTTCTGTATTTAGTTTTGGGAAGTGACGATGGGCAAGTAGGCAAAGTGACGATGGATGTCATATTGGGGATAGTGACCACAGTTTTGTTAGATCTGGCATTATTGTGGAAAAGGACAGAGATAAATTATAAGTAAAAGCTTTTTACTGGGGAAAAGTGAATTTTACAAAATTGAAAAGTGTTTGGATGATGTGGACTGGACAGGATGGCTAAAGGATGAATCTGTGGTAAGCCAGTGGGAGGTGCTTAAAAAGTGCGATCTTTGGGGCATTAAACAGATATGTTCCCTCCAAAAATAAGAATGATACTGCCAAATCGACACCCCCGTGGTGGTCTAGAAAAATACAGGTAAAGAATAAACAGGAATAAAAAGCTTTTGATAGTCGCACAAAACCCACACTGCAAACAACCTAGAGGAGAACAGGGATCAAATAGACAAAAAAAAATCAGGGAATGAAAAAAATGTTGGCAAGCTAAATAAAGGATATTTTATCAGGAAGTAGAGAGCACAGGTGTAGTTAAGGAAAACATGGGACCTATCAGAGAAAGAAAGGAACTTGTGTGAGGATGCAGAGGAAATGTGAAAAATTTGAAATGAATTTTTTGTTTCCATGTTTACAAAGGAAAGGGGTGATGTGGATATAGTAGGAGTTGAAATATTGGACAAAATAGCCATAATGAGAGAGGAAGTGTTAGATGAGATGGACCCTTTGTAAGTGGACATGTTGCCAGGATGGGAAGGATTGTTCCCTAAGATGCTGAAGGATGTCAGGGGGAAAATAAATGCTCTGAGCATTATTTTTCAATCTTCACTCTACCTATGTGTGGTGCCAAAAGACTAGAGGAATGCAAATGTGATTTAGTTGTTTAAAAAGGGTATGAAGAAACCAATTATAGGCCAGATTGGCATTTTTCAGTAGTGGGAAATTGTCACAATCAATTGACGATAGAGGTGTCATATTGGTTAGTAGAGTGCCAGGGATTTGGTTTCCAGTCTAGCCTTGACTGTTCGTGTGGCATTTGCACATTTTCCCTGTGTCTGAGTAGGTTTCTTCCCACAGTCCAAATATGTGCATATATGTGCAGGTTCGTTGGACTAGCCATGTTAAATACAGGGTTGTTGGGGCGGGTTTTGAGTAGGATTTTCTTTGGAGGTTTGGTGCAGACAAGTTAGGATCAATGGCTTCTATGTGCACTGTCGGGATTCTGAGTGATTGGATAAACTGTCATTCACAAAGGCATGGAACTAATCAGGGAAAGTTAGCATGGCTTTAAGGGAAGGCCATGCCTTACAAATTTTAATTGAGTTATTTGAGGAAGTGACGAAGATTGATGGAAGTGCACTGGATGTTGTTTACATGGATTTTAGTGAGGCAACTGCCATGGCAAACTGGTCAAAAAAAGTAAAAGCCTGTTGATACCAGGTAATGTGTTGAATTGGATCCAAAGTCTGCTCTGTCATAGGAAACAAAAGGTAATGGTCAATGTCTGCCCTTGCAAATGGAAAACTGTTTCAAGTGGTATTCCGCAACACTTGGTGTTTGGACTCCTGCTTGTTTTACATTTGAATGCCGAGTGCGCAATTGGAAAACTTGCAAAAATTGGTTGTGTAGAGGATGGATATAAGCTCAAAAATGATGTTGGGTTGGTGAGTGGGCAAGAAAGTGGCAGATTGAGTTTAACTGTGTAAGTGTAAGGTGATGTATTTAGAGGTTAAACAGTAAAAGGGAATAAATGCAAATATACTGAGAGGGATAGATGAAGTGAGAGATCGGATTGTGCAAGTGCACAGGTCCCTAACGGTAGCAGTAAAGGTAGAATAAGGTTGTAAAGAAGGCATATAGAATGCCATCCTTCATTGGCAGAATACAAAAGTAGTCAAAGATGAATTGTATATGGCACAGGTGAGACCATGACTGGAGTATTGTGTGCATTTCTGGTCATCGCATTACAGGAAGGACATAATTGCTGTGTTGAGAGTGCAGAGAAAATTTCTGGAATGTTGTCAGGGTTGACAAAGTGCAGTTATGAGGAGAGATTTGAAAGGTTGGGGTTTTCCTTGAGACAGAAGAGGTGAGGTTTGAAATGATTGAGGTATACAAAATTATGAAGGGTAGAGATGTAGTTGACAGGAGGAGTCTGTTTCTTTTGGCAGAGTGTTCAAAAACCAGCAGTCACAGATTCAAGCTAAATGGCAGAAGGATTAGAGGGGTGGTGAGGAAATACCTTTTTAAGCAGAGGATGGTGGGTATCTGGAATTCGCTACCTGAGTTGCTTATGGAGGCAGAGATTCTAAAACATTTAAGTTCCAGTATTTTGCATCTTTAAATGCTGTAAGCTGCACGGCTATGGGCCCATCTGAAGGAAGAAAGGATTAAAATAACATCTGGTTGTCTTCGCATTGGTGTGGAGAAGATGGGCTAAATAGCCCCCTTCTGTTCTGTATCATTTCAGTGGTTCCTTTGCTATCAATCCCTGCCGTTTATGTAAAGTTACACTCTCCTCTTTTCCCCTCCCCACCCCCTTCCCATAACAGTTGTTTTCTTCCAAAAGGATACTCTGTTCGTCAAGTTTGTAAAGGTACAATAATTTTTAATTGGAAATGTTTTGTACGGAAGTTGCAGTTAAAGTAAACTTTTCTCCGTGTGCATGCTCTGTCTGAATATGAATGCCAAAGGCAAACCACTTCAAATTGTATGCATAATGATATCAAATTGTGCTCAGTAGTTGACCTCTATACAAGGGTCAGTACTTAGCATATGAAGGGCCTTTGAAGGGTATCTAAACTTTGTGTATTACCAGGTAGGGCAAGGTGAGTTTTGAGCATTTTAGTTTAAAAATTTTGCTGTGGGCATCAGATTGACAGTTTCCCTGGCTGCTTTCCTTGAAGCTATTCCAGTTTGTTTCCCAAATTAATATTGTGGATTACTTTGATTAGTTGAGCGGACTGGGAATTAATTTCATATCTATATTGGCAATCTTCTGTAACCCCTGGTACAGCATTACATACTGTTCATAAATCCTTTTAACATATCAAAAGCAGCAACAAAGCAGAATGCATATTTATGAAATCTATAATCTTATTAATCTCTTAAATTTTGGCTCCTCTCATGTAACATTCAGTGAAGTCTTCTGGGGAGTTAAGGTACAAGCTAGGTGAAAGGTCTACTGTGTACGTGGAATTTTGTTCAGTCAGATGTCGTCTGCTTATTTTCGTCGTTCCATCATGTCACGTCCCATTCTGCAAAGATGTGCTCCTACTCCAGTCCAGTACCTTGGTGCATTGCAAAGTTAAAAATTAAGGAATTGAGTACTTTGAATCGATTTACCTGAGGAATGGGCTTGGGTTAAACTAAAACTCCAACTATGTATTTGTACTTGGTTAACAAGAAAATGCTATTCTGGAGATAAGGGAAGCACTAAATGAATATTTTTTGTCACTACTCACACTGGAAAAAGACAGTGTTGTTGAGGATAATACTGACAAACAGGCTTCTAGACTAGATGGGATTGAGGTTCGCCAGGAGGAGGTGTGAAAATAAATAAATTCCCAGGGCCGGATGGGATTTATCCTAGAATTCTCTAGAAAAGCCAGGGAGTAGATTGCCAAGCCTTTGATCTTTGTCATCAGGAATAGTACCAAAAGACTGGAGGTTTGCAATGTTGTTCCCTTCAAGGAGGAGAGAAGAGACAACCCTGGTAATTATAGACCAGTGAGCCTTACTTCAGTTGAGTAAAGTGTTGGAAAAGGTTATAAGAGAGGATTTATAATCATCTCGACAGGAATAAGTTGATTATGGATGGTCAATACAGTTTTGTAAATGGTAGGTCATGCCTCACAAACCTTATTGAGTTCTTTGAGATGGTAACCAATTAGGTCGATGAGGGTAACACGGTTGATGTGGCATATATGGATTTCAGTAAGGTATTTGATAAGGTTCCCCATGGTAGGCTGTTGTCCAAAATACGGAGGTGTGGGACTGAGGGTGCTTTAGCGGTTTGGATCAGAAATAGGCTAGCTGCAAGAAGACAGAGGGTGATGGTTGATGGATAATGTTTATCCTGGAGTTCAGTTGCTAGTGGTCTACTGCAAGGATTAGATTTGGGTCCACAGCTGTTCGTCATTTTTATAAATTACTTCAATGAGGGTTTGGAGGATGAGTTAGTAAATTTGCAGAAGACATAAAGCTCAGTACAGTTGTGGATAGTGCCCAAGGATGATGTAGGTTACAGAGGGACATGGATAAGCTGCAGAGCTAGGCTGAGAGGTGGCAAATGGAGTCTAATGCAAAAAGGTGAGAGGTGATACCCTTTAGAAGGAGTAACAGGAATACAGAGGGCTGGGTTAATGGTAAGATTCTTGATAGTGTAGATGAGCAGAGAGATCTGTGTCCATGTACGTAGATTCCTGAAAGTTGCCACCCAGGTTGATCGGGTTGTTAAGAAGGCATACGGTGTGTTAGCTTTTATTAGTAGAGGGATCAAATTTTGGAACCATGAGGTCATGTTGCAGCTGTACGAAACTCTGGTGTGGCTGCACTTGGAATATTGCGTACAGTTCTGGTCACCGCTTTATAGGAAGGATGTGGAATCTTTGGAAAGGGTTCAGAGGAGATTTACCACGATGTTGCCTGGTATGGAAGCATGGTCTTACAAAGAAAGTTTGAGGTGTTCAGTTCTTTTACTGAGGCTTCTCATACAAGATTCAATTTGCATATACCAACTTCTGCAAACATTTAAAGTTTATTAAAGCTTGTACAAGCTAGGTGACCCCCTTTGACCCCCACTCGCAGGAATGTGAAGGCACTGAACAAAGAAAATACATTCCCTTTATTCAGGTCAGTTGGTCATGCTTACAGATACTCTGACCACTCCTTCACAGTCACATGCCACTGAAGGCAACCCCCAGTCACACTCAGGTACAATATCAGGATGAGATCATCCTCGGAGATAATGTTATCTTCCTAATCCTAGGGAATCTTTATGTGGACGATTTCCTGATTCTGTAATGCCCCAAGACAATGTAGGTGTGGCATAACTCACTTCCGGGGATGGCTAGAAAGCATTTCTGAATGGAAGAGATTGAATGATAGTTCAATTTGATAATAGCAGGAGAGGAGTGGCAAATGTCCATGTAAATGGAGTGGGGAGTCATCTGCTTTAATATTACATTTAATATTCAGAGATATTCCCATTTAATCTTTTAATATTACAGAGTGACTTGAGGCTATTTTCATTAGAGAGAAGGTGGTTGAGGTGACTTAGTTGAGACATATAAGAAAATAGTTAGATCGGGTGAACAGTGAGAGCCTTTTTCCAAGGATCGTGATGGCTAGCACGAAGGGGCATAGCTTCAAATTGAGGGGTGATGGATGTGGGACGGATGTCAGAGGTCGTTTCTTTGCTCAGAGTAGTAGAGGCGTAGAACGCCCTGCCTGTAACAGTTGTAGACTCACCAACTTTACGGGCATTTAAATGGTCATTGGATAGGCATATGGATGAGAATGGAATAATGTAAGTTAGATGGGCTTCAGAGTGTTGCGCCAACCTGTGGAAACATCGAAGGCCAAAGGTCCTGTACTGCACTGTAATGTTCTATGTTCTATTTATTACAAATAAATTGATATCACAGGCAAACAAAAGTATGAATTCTCAACCTGAAATGCTTAACCCTCTAAATCTCTGTACAGACATACATACATACACACCCCAAAATGATGATTCTTAGTTCAATAACACTGGTCCACAGGATTCAATGAGGTACCCTCTTTGCTTCCTAAGATCTTCTGTTCTCTGATCTCCTCCCTTTCATGTCCTTTCAGTCACTGGGGCCAGCCTGTTCAGGGGAGATGTTAGAAAGGGTAGAAGTTTGAACTCTTCCACAAAGGGCAGCTGATGCTAGATCTGTTGTTAGTTTCAAACTGAGATAAATTTTTGTTTAGTGTTAAGAGATATGGGGTACATGCATTTATTTGGATTTGGGCCACAAATCAACCATGATTTCATTGAATGGCAGTGGAATAGGCTTGAGGGGTTGAATGGTCTGCTCCTGTTTCTATGTTCAAGTCACTGGTCATATCTCAGATTTTGGTTACTTCATCAGAGAGAGAGTGAGTGTTCTGCAGTTTGGAGACTTCTCTCCCGTATCATAAACACAATACACGTTATTCACCTCACCAGGTGCCACTATTTCTGATTGCACAAATATTATCAGTAATATGTCGTTGGGTGAAGCTCACTTTGCACGCATGTCACTGAACCTCCCCTGTGTAAATGCAGCTCGGTGAGCTCCAACAATTTCTTCCAAAATCCTTTTCCCATTTTGATCCATAATAAAAGATGTCTATAAAATCATAAACCCTTGTTTACATCAGCAATATTCATTGTCATTATAAACATTTAGTATTTGTGCTCCAGCATGTGTTGCAGCCAGTGTCCTCATTCAAGATTGTAGTTTGACCTGTTTACATAATAATCAATGTAAATCTTAAATTAGAAAATTGTAATAAATTCAGGAATTATATGGGAGCTTTAATGAGTGGATTAAACCTGTTAATGGTGTGTTCCTAATCTTGAATTTAAAATTAAACGGTACTCAGATTGGAATTAGCTTGTAGTTGGAGGTGACAATTGGTAATCTCTTCTGCAAATTAAATTACTTTGCGAATCAGAATCCTAAATCACTTAACTGGTATTGATCGATCAATTTGGCAGGAGTCGAAGTGGTCAGTCAAAATGATCTGGGTGTTATTTACTTTGAGCAGCACACCCTAGCACTTTAAAGAGCTGCTTAGCCTCTCCTGCACTTGCTTTGCTATAAGCTCTTCCGTGGTATAGTTTCAAATGGGCATTCAGTGTGAAGCTGCTTGCACTTCCTAACATGATGTGCAGCTGAGCTGTGCATTAGGGTGTGTTAGTGTTCATTTACACAGTTGTTGTACTTCTGGGCAGTGGTTTAGCATTTTGACAATTGACAATGTTTTGACAATATTATTGGGAGGAATGATTTTGGAAAATTGTAATGGAAGAATCAGCAGAGGTGGATGTTGGTAAATATATAACTGTTAAAGATACTAGATTGTTACAAGTTATTAAAATAGAATGTTTGAAGAAAGGCTCCATGTGCAACAAGTCATTCCTGCTTGACTGAGTATTCATATGTAAATATCTGAATGTTCTTCTTGACAGACTTTGAACTCTTAAGTTATGAATCGGTTTCTGTTGAGCTTGCTTTCTTGAGCCACTGCAGTCCACCTAGGCGGCACAGCTCAGTGGTTAGCACTGCTGCCTTACAGCACCAGGGACCCGAATCTGATTCTCGACTCAGGCGACTGTCTGTCTGTTTGGAGTTTGCACATTCTCCCCGTGTCTGCGTGGGTTTCCTCCAAATGCTCTGGTTTCGTGCCACAATCCAAAGATGTGCCGGTCAGGTGAATTGGCCGTGCTAATTTGCCCAGTGTTAGGTGTATTAGGGGTAAATATAGGGTAGGGGAATGGATCTGAGCGGGTTACTCTTCGGAAAGTTGGTGTGGACTTGTTGGGCTAAAGGGCCTGTTTCCATACTGTAGGAAATCTAATGTCCCAGCTGCAATTATGGTTGATCAATATAACATAATTGCCTTAATCTGTCTCCATTGTCCCCATGTTTTTGATGTTCTGCTTGTTAAACTGGGCGTCACTATGGTATGTTGCAGAGTCTTTGGTACATACGACCTTCTTTCTGTTACACTATCTTGATTTTTTTTTTCCAATTGGTTGAAATCTGAGAAGAAAACAACACCAACCTCACATGCGGAACTTCAGTATGCAGATGACAGTGTCATCACTGCTCTCTTGGAAGACAGTCTTCAAGTCTAGTTCAATGTCTTCACAGAAGCACACTGAAGAACAACTTCAAGTTCAAGAAGACTCATCTTTACCAATCTGTCCCAAGTCAAGGTCAGGTCCATCCCTCCATTAAGCTTAATGGCAAAATCGTCCCGAACATGGAATCTTTCCCTAACCTGGTGAGCTACCTCTCATCTAAGGCTGACATTAATAGGGCAATTCAACATCATCCAATTTGCAAGCATTGCCTTTGGACATAAGGATGAGAGTAGGTGAGTTGCTTATTGTCTGTCTCATTTCGGAAGATACAATGAAGTGTTTTTTGCCACAATCCAGAGCCATTTCAATTTACAAAAAAGAATAAGATGAAATTGCATAGAGTTCCTCTTCTATGCAAAAGGTTTCAATACATTTCCAACACTTCCACAAAGTTCCTGCTCTGGGTACAACAGCAATCCCACCAAGAGCTCATGCTTCAGGCCTACTACAGCCAGGAGTCTCCACTCCAGACGCTATCATCACCACCACAGCCACTGACCCACTGCGCGCGCTGGCTTCCTGCGACGTCAGAAGATGGAGAAAAGAAAAAAGGGGAGAGAGAGAAGGATGTGGCCAGCTTGAAGCCATTTAGTTCAGGAACCCAAATGCCAACTACCGTGGTGGCACTATCAGTGCTTGAGACATCCATGCTGACACCAAAATCCTTGTGTTAGGCCATCCTTTTGATTTCTCTATATGGTTCCAAAACATAGACTACATCTAGATGCCACCTCCACATAAGACTATTGAGAAGTATTGTTATTGCAGTTTGAGATGGATTCTCTGCATCAGTTGGGAGGATAAATGTACGGACATCAGTGTCCTTGAAGCAGCAAATAGCACTAGCATTGAGGCCATCATCATTTGGGTCAGGACATGCTTCGGATGTTTAAGTTCGTAAGCAAATCATCTTTCACAACTCGAGGAAGGCAGTTGAAAGAGTGAAGACAAAGAAAGCGTTTCATCGACTCCTTAAGGCTTTCCTCAAAATGTTGCATCTCCCAAAGCACAGGAGACCCTCATTCAGAAGAAACTGACTTGGCTGAAGATTCTGTGTGAAGGATCGCAATCCTTCAACAACGCCTGTCAGCAAGTGGAACCAGAGAAAGGAATGCCAACAGTCTCAAGACCAAGGGCTCTTCCACCTCGCAAAAACACTAAACAAGTGTGTGGTCAGAGATGGGGCTTTAAGATTGGGCTCGTCAGCCATCAAAGAGACACTAAGCCCATGTGCAGTGATATGGAATTGTCTAGGTAGACAATCATGCTGCCACTGATAACAGTATCTACACTAAAAACTCATCATTTTTGCATTAATGAGATTTAAGTTATTCAATAATTTGATAATGTAAATAGAATGTAGTCAATACTATTCTTTATTCATGAGTTCTTCAGGAAGGTAGCTCATTGTTCTTAAGGGGCATTTCTGGGTGGGGAGTGAATGCGGGTCTAGCCAGTAACACATTCATCCCATGACTGATTGAGAGAGACTCTCATCTTGAAACATGGAAGGATCCTAGAGACTAGGAACAGGAGTTGGCCATTCAGCCCTTCAATTGTGCTCCACCATTCATGTTTTAAAATCTCATTCCTGGGATGAGAACATCACTGGCTATTCCAACATTTATTGCCCAAAGGGCAGTTGAGAGTCAGCCACATAGATATGGGTCCAGAGTCGCATGTAGATCAGACCAGGTAAGGATGGCAGATTCCTTCCCTAAAGGACATGTAGTGAACAAGATGAGTTTTATTTTCTGATAATTGACAATGGTGCCATGGTCATCGTTTGACTTTTAATTCCAGATTTTTATTGAATTCAAATTTTGCCACCTGCCCTGGCAGGATTTGAACCTAAGTCCCCAGAGCATTACCTGAGTCTCTGGATTAACAGTCCAGCAATAATATCACTAGACTGTCACTTCCATCCTCCAGACTGCTAATCATTCTATTGCTTGGAATTTATAGAACTGTATAGTTCTGAAGATGGCCACTTGACATCTCATTTTTTGACTTGAAATGTTATCTTTTATCTTTTAGATTTTTTTCTCCAATAAATCTTTATCCATTTCCCTTTCAGAAACAGTTAGGGATTTTGTCTCCTCCATAGTATCTGGTCAGTTATTCAGTAATGTCTTTGTGGAATAAAATCTCTACAGTGTACAAAAACCAAATGGAAAAATGTCTTGACATGCTACTTTTTAAAAAAAATTTCCTCATTTTTATCTTTTTAAGGTGCTACTTTTGAACTTGAGCTTATTGACCAATGCATATAGTGTTTGATGAAGGGCTTTTGCCCGAAACGTCTATTTCGCTGCTCCTTGGATGCTGCCTGAATTGCTGTGCTCTTCCAGCACCACGAATCCAGAATCTGGTTTCCAGCATCTGCAGTCATTGTTTTTACCATATAGTGTTTCACTCTGGTAGGTAATCTATTTAAATTTCAGTACTTGACAAAGTAGCTAGTGAAAGGGGGCTGTGATTACACTTTTTTTTTTCCCTTTTTAAGCTGGGTGGTTGCTGTGATATATTTAATCAGTATATGTGCTGTAGTACAGACTGCTTTACATCCATGCACTATGCGAAAGTGAGACTGCAGATGCTGGAGATCAGAGTCAAAAAGTGTGGTGCTGGAAGAGCACAGCCGGTCAGGCAGTAGCCAAGGAGCATGAGAGTTGGCATTTTGAACATAAGCTCTTCATCAGTATTGTGTTCATCCATGCTGTATGGCCTGACTACATCTACATCACACAGACCTTTTTTTTAATGTACTCAGGCAAAATGTCTTTCTTTAAATTAGAAACATTATCATTATTTGCATTTCAGTCAGAATAAACCCATTGCATGTGAGCTCTGGACAACAGATGGAAGCAAGTGGATTAAAATCTTTACTACTGATAGTTACAGAAACACCAGGTGTGAGCACTGTGGATAACGCAGACTTCCTACAATCGCACATAAGAATAAAAGTAACAATCTTCTCTCAAATAGGAAGAAGAGTTAAGTCTATCTTTATTAATAATGGCTTTTACTTTTTATGAAAATCTTGATAGGGTTCAAATAATTTTTCAGAAATGTTGTATAAAATAACATTTGTTCCGGATGAATTCTGTAAGGTACTTTTTCTCCATCTTGGCTAAGCTTCAATGACTTCAAAATACTAGTGGGTCTGAAACTGTAGCAATTGAATCAGCTTGTAGACTCTACTCCATTTATTATTTAAATTCCCATTAAAACTACAGGTTTTTTTAAAACCATATTGGAAGCCACTTTTGTTAGATTTATAAATGTGCCTTGTACATTCACACAAAACTATTAACTGAATGAACAGTACTTTTGTTATTTAGTCAATCTGGTTTTGTAGTATTTGACCCTTGGAACTGTACTTTACCTGCATGTTGCTTATGTTGTTGTTCCAGCAAGCAGTGTGTTTTAGATTGTTATTTAGTTGACATTTTGAAGACCAAAATGTACTTCGCATAATTCAAATTGTGTTAGAGTTCTTTACATTTGTAGTTGCTTTTAGGTTTATACTAACTATTTGGCTTGATGATTCATATCTTCTGCATGCACCTTTTTAAGTGCAAATTCTTATCATGTGACATGGACTGAGTGCAGTCAATTCTGACAAAGGCCTTTCTTTTCTCAGAACTCATGAGAGTGGTGGTGACACTTGTACAGCACACACATTTACTTTTGTGTGAAACATCTAATGCAGTTGGCAAAGACTGATATTTTTTATTGTAACACTCATTCTGAATGTTACAATAGTTTACTTTTGCATTATAATGTAAAAAGAGTCCAGACCTTTTGGGTGCCAGAAACATATGAGCATATGAATTGGAGGAATGATAATTAAAATGAGTGGAGACACATCTAATGGGTGTGAGAATGATTTTCAATTTGATTGAAAGGTTGGATTTTACAGATGCTTCAAATGTGGACTAGGGATTCACAGTAGTGAATTTTTTTTCTGTAAAACAAAAGTTTCAATTTAGTTACAACTTTAAATGACTTTTCTGTCTTTAACCAACATCATCTGCAGTCTTATTACATGACATATTACAGCTGACTCACTTGTCTATTGACGGAGTAAAACATCCAGCAAGATGGGGACAAAATCCCTCCTGTTTGTGATGAACTTTGGACAATGGCGCTGTGCCAAATTTTGATTGCTCTTCCACAGCCAAACGATACTACAGGTACAATGTTATTCTATTCAAATTACAGTGCAGTAAAAGAGGTTCCCAGTAAATGTAAACCAAGCTAGTATGTTAGCAAGGGATGACCGCCCACACGAACTCTGACGCAGGAATGAATGTTGTAGGAAAGAACACAAACTGTTAGAGAGTTATGTTGTCTGAAACATTTGGTGCATTTGAGAGTATAAATGTTGCATGTGTTCTAATTGAGTGATAAGAACAGAATGCATAGTCTTTTAAGAAATTTTTCATGATTTCACTGACAGCTGTCTAACCACTATGACTGACTTGATGACAAAAGTGGGTTAGCTTCCCGTGTGATGTAAGCAACTATGCCATTGTCAGATTTTGATTGCGGTACTGCTCCATTAATTCAAGTCACCAAAGAACCTTTGGCTGTGACACTAATTGTATGACTAACTATCTGTTTGTTTGTTTGGAATTGTCTTTTCTCAAGAACTGTGTCTGGATTTCTGTAATGCCTTGGGTTTTGTTGGTATTTGAGATTTTACAGACCAGAAATGTTTTCTTTCTGTGCTGGTCACTACTATCTTTAAGAGCCAGTTGAAAGATTATCTTTAATGGATTAATTGGACTAGAAATAAAAATTAATGCATATATTCATACGTTGAAGGTTTGATATTAGCAAGCCCAATTTTGAATTTGATCGTGCTGTTGACGGCCTGTGATGTTCCATTCTTAAAAGATTTTGTGCATTGTGGAAATTGAGTGACAAGCTTGTACTGTGGATTTGTTGAAAGTCTTTTACTGAAAATATTCCAAAGGATTGGTTGCTGTTTTTGTACATATCAAAATTGCCCATTTGATTGTAGTAAATATGCCAACATATGAATCAAGAGAAGGCTATTCAGCCCTTTAAGCCTGTTCCACCACTTGACAAGATCATGACTGTGCTGTCAACTCTTTCTGTTTGCTCCACACCCTTTGATTCCCTTATCAGGAATTTAGAAGCATTCGATCACCTTTCCTCCACTAAGACTGTCAACTTGGAGAAAAACCTTCCTTTCATTTTTGGCTTAAATGTGCCTCCCCTAGTTCTCTCTCCATTGACGCGAACCATCTTTTCAACATCAACACTGTCAAATCTGTTCCCAGTTCTATGTTTTAATCAGATTGCTACTCCTTGTTCTAAGTTTTAAATGATAAAATTCAAAAAAGCAGCAACGTTACCCCACGAATCAAGTGAACCTTATCAAAAGTGTTTCTAATGCAATTATTTTCTTTTTCAAGGAGGACCCAAAAACTCTGCACAGAAGTGATTCATATTCAACACTATCTAGGTAAAATTGTAGTCAGGCTAGAAGATCCTGAAGGCCACTGGATTCCTCCATTAGAAGGAAATCATTCAACCTGTTATTCTGTGCTGGCTTTCTGAAGTATAATTCCAGTAACTTCTCCCTGTCGCACATTACATTCTTCCCTTTCGTGTAATCTAATTCCTGCTTGAATACTTCAATGAACCTGCATCTACCACACACTCACGTAGTGCATTTGGGCCTTAACCACTCACTGCTCACACTGTAAAAGTGTAATTTCCTAAAATCATCATTCCTCCATTTGCTGAATGTGTTAAATCTGTGTCCTGTTGTGGGAACAGGTCTTCCTGTCTACTGTCCAGCCCATAAAAGATGGGAGCGGAATTAGGTCATTCAGCCCATTGAATCTACTATGTTGTTTGATCTCAACCCCACTGTCCTGCCTTCTCCCTGTAACCTGTGATCCCTTTACTAATCACAAACTTCTGTTTTTGTCTTGAGTCTCCGCAATGACATGGCGTCCACAGCTTCTGCAGCAATGAAATCCACAGATTCATCACCCTCTGGCTGAAGAAATTCCTCTTCTCATTTCTAATGGGTAGTCCCTTCCCTCAGGTTGTGCCTTCCAGTGCTAATCTCTCCTACTATTGGAAACATCTTTCCATGTCCACTCTATCCAGGCCGCTCAGTATTCTGTAAGTTTTAATTAGATCCCCTCTCATCCTTCTAAACTCTATCAAGTACAGATCCTGATTGCTCAACTGCTGCTCTTATAACAAGCCCTTCATCCCTGGGATCATTCTTGTAAGCCTCCTCTGGACCCCCTCCAACATCCGTACATCCTTCCTTAGATACAGGGTCCAAAACTGCTCTCCGTATTGCAAATATGGTCTGACCAGTGTCATATAACCTAGGATGTAGATCTCTGATCTTTATATTCTAGCTGTCTTGAAACGAATACTAATTGTAATTTCCTAACTACCAGCGATACCTCTGTATTGACCTTAAGACAATTCTGAACTACGCTCCCAAATCTCTCTGCTTCAGATTTCCGAAGCCTTTCCCCATTTTGGAAAGAGTCTACACCTCCTCTTCCTTCCCAAAGTACAAAACATCTCACTTTCTCACATTGTATTCCATCTGCCACTGATTTGCCCACTCTCCTAGCCTGTCCAATTCCTTCTGCAGCCTCCCCGCTTCATCAACGCATTCTTCCTGTCCACCTATCCTCCTGACATCTGCAAATCATGTAACAATGCTCTCTCAGTACCTTCATCCAGAATGTTAACATAATGTGAATTGTTGTCCCAACATTATCCCGGCAGAATTAGTCACTGGATGCCATCCTGAAAAAGTCATCTTTATCCCCATGACCTATCTTCCACCAATCCTCTATCCATTTCAGTACCTTGTCCAGAAAACTATGGGCTCTTGTCTTATTAAGTAGCTTCCTGTGTGGCACCTTGCCTTCTGGAATTGCAAATAAATCATCCCCATTGGCTCTCCTAAGTCTAAATTGCTCATTACCTCCGAAAAGAATTGTCACGCAATTGACCTCCTTTTGATGAAGCTGTGCTGACTCAGTGCTATTTTAATATGAACTTCCAAATACTCCGCAATCTCAACCTTAACGAAATAGCCTCTAAAAATCTTATCAGCAATTGAGATTAGGCTAACCTGCCTATAATTTCCTGCCTTCTGCCTCCTTCCCTTATTAAGCAGCAGTGATACATGAGCCATTTTCTGTTTCATTGAGACGCTCGCTGACTGCAGTGTTTCCTGAAAGATCACAACGTATGCCTGTACAATATCCTCAGCTACCTCCTTCAGAACACTTGGATGTTCTGTGAGGTGCAGGTGATTTATCCACCTTCAGTACTTTTTAGCTCCCCCTGCACCTTCTCCTTCGTGGTGGCCACTGCACTCACCTCTGTCACTTTTGATCTTTATTTTTTAGTTGTTTTTTGTTGACTTTTAAAGACTTCCTAATCCTCCGGCTTCCCACTGATCCTCACCATATTGTATGCTTTTTCCTTTGCTTTAATGCTGTCCCTGATTTCTCTTATGAACCGTAGTAAGGGGGAGGATGAAGTAACAATGTTTCTTCTTCCTTTGAGGTGAATTTCTGATATGTCTGCTGGGATTACTCCAAAAATGCCTGCCATTGCCACTCCATTATCTTTCTTGCTAGGCCCCCTTCCAATCAACTTTGTGAGCTCTTGATTCATGTCTTCGTAGTTACCCCTAATCAATTGTAATACAGCTCCATCTAGTGAGTTTTTGAGAAGATTTGTAGCTCAGGTTGAGGTTCTGGGTGTAGATTTGCTCGCTGAGCTGGAAGGTTCATTTTCAGGTGTTTCATCACCTTACTAGGTAACCTCTTTAGTGAGCCTCTGAACAAAGAGCTGCTGATGTTTCATGCTTTCCAGAACAGTTCCGTCGGATTTAAACTACTTCTCCTCCTAGAATTCATCCTGTAGTTTTATCATGTTATGGTCATTGCCTCCTAGGGGGTCCTTCACCCCCAGTTCCCTAATCAAGTTTGTTTGTTACAACATGCCACGTCTAGAATTGCCTGTTCCTTGGTAGGCTTCACCTCAAGTTGCTCTGTGAACCATCTCATTGGGTTCCTTTTCTGGGAACTGACGCAAACTTGAGTTTCGCAGTCCACTTGCAGGCTATTCTTAATTGGTATGCAGCCAAGATACTAATTAAACTAATCGAGCAGAGTCATCACTGCTTTGTGAACGGGAAATCATGTCTGACCAGTTTATTGGAGTATTTTGAGGAAATCTCGGCCAGAATGGATAAGGGGGAAACCAGTAATATATTGTATTGTTTATATGTTGCATTTGGACTTGCAGGAGGCATTGAACAAAGTACCTCACAGAGGTTTAAGTAATAAGATAGTAGTCTATGGTGTAGGAGGTAGAGAATTGGTGAATGGGCAGACAACAGTGAGTGGGGATAAGGGGTTTCTTTTTCAGGTTGGTGGTCTGTAACCAGTGAAATTCCACGGGGATCAGTTCTGACTAAATGTCTTGGAGGAAGGAAACAAATATTGTGTAGCCAAACTTTGCAGATGACAAAAATAGGTGGAAAGGCAAGTTAGGAGAGGGATACAAACAATTTGCAAAGAAATACTGATAAGTTAAGAAAGTGGGGGAAAAGTTGGCAAATGAAAAATAATGAGAAAATGTGGAGTTTGTTGTTCATTTTGGAATGTAGAACAAAATAATACTGTTAAATGGAGAAAAGCTGCACCACGAAGGGACTTGAGGGTGCTTGTGCACAACACACAAAGTTTGCACATTGGCAGCAAGTAATTGGGGAGATGATTGGAATGTTGGCCTTTATTTCGAGGGTGTTGAAGTATCAGAGTAAAGAAGTAGTCTTACTAAAACTGTACAAGACACTGATGAGAGCATACCTGGAGTACTGGGAGCAGTTTTGGTGCCCTTATTTTAAGGCAAGTTATTTCATTAGAGAGTTCAGAGAATGTTCGTTAGGATGATCCAGAATATGGATTGTCTTAATGAGCAAATGTTGAACAAATTAAGTTCCACTCACTGAAATTTAAAAGAACGAGCAGTGATCTTATTCAAACATAGGATATTTTGGGGCTTGACCGGGTAAATGTTGAGCGAATGTGTCCTCTCATGGGAGAGTCTAGGACCAGAGGACTTGGTCTAAAATTGACACCCTTTTATTCTGAGACAGATGAGGAATTTCCTCCGATTGTCTTTGGGACTCTTTTCCACAGAGATCTATATATTTTAAGACAAAGTATATTATTGATAGTGGAATTGAGAAAGGGCAGGAAAGTGGATGTGAGCAATGTCATCCAGCCAAGATCCTATTGAATGTCAGAGCAGCCTCAAAGAGCCAAATGGCCTATTCTTATACCCTTTTTCTTATGGTTATCCACTTCTGTGATTTCTGTTAAATGCACTAAAGTAGAGCATGTAACTCCTTCCTGTTTAGTGGCTAAAACAAATCCCAGCAGGGATTAATCATTCATAATTTAGGACAAACAGGTGCTTAATGCATAGATGTATAAAATCACAAAGCTGGAAGTGAGTGTATTTAAAATGCACAGGAAATAGGGCAATATTGGGCTTTTTTACTGGGAGCACTGTTAAATTGAGGCCATAGTATTGTAATGTTGAAAAAGGCAAATGGGATCTTAGGATATAGAGCTAAAGGATGGAACAGAAGTTTGAGTGTTCTGGTTTGTTTGAATATTAGCTCAGCTATTGTGTTCACTTCTGAGAGCAATGACTCAAGGAAATATTGTAGCCTTGTACTTGCCCAAAGTACATTTTTCTAACAAAGTTCTCACCATTTCTTTATGTCCCATCTGGTATTATAAGTGTGCTGCTGGGAGGGAATTCCAGAGGCAAACATCAATTTATGAACTTCGGGGAATTCAGCGACATCTGCTCTATAATGTTTCAATCAGGATCTGTAGTTTGGGCCCATTCTTCTTCTCCCTCTGCAGTTTTAATATTTTTATCATTCAGTCACATCACATTGTGTCCATCAGAAACAGCTCTCCAAGATTAATCTAATTAAGATCAGAGGAAGATGGTGGAAGTTTACAGAATTTGTCAGATTGAAAGATACAATTAGTTTACATTTTCAGGTACATTGTTGGTAAAAAGCTAGTTGAAATTCTACATTTCATGTAATGTAGTAGAGTAGCACATGACATGTTGCTTCTCGTATGCACAGTGCACCATGGGTTTCCTCAGTCTCGACTCAAGACTGCATAATGTATATTTGTACTTGTGAATTTTGAGCAGTAATTTTTTTTTGTCTTCCAAGACTGCTGGAAAAATTGCAGTTTTGAAACAAACCATAGAATAGTGGGAAAGGTTGTTTTCTGCATATTAACTCATTCGCACAGAGTGGGTCAGTGGTTAGCACTGATGCCTCACAACGCCAAGGACCTGGGTTCAATTCCTGTCTTGTGCAAATTCCACACACAGTTACCCATTCTCCCCATGTCTGTGTGGGTTTCCTCTGGGTACTCTGGTTTCCTCCCACAGTCCAAAAATGTGCAGGTTAGTTGAATTGGCCATGCTAAATTGCCCGTAGTGTTAGGTGCAGGGGTAAATGTGGGGGAATGGGTCTGGTGGGTTGCTCTTTGGAGGATGTTGGTGTGGACCTTTTGGGCCGAAGGGCCTGTTTCCACATGTAGGGAATCTAATAAAAAAAACTAAAGTTCCTATGTCCTAATTACTATGTCCTAAAACCTTCCGTTTTATTTCAAGTGTTGATATGATCTTAGTTGAAACCACTTTTTTTGTTTTTAAAGAAAAAAATCTGAAGTCCCAGTTAATTACTGAAAGAATAAAGCTACATTCCAAGGTTTAAATCTTGTCGTATTTAGTAGTCAAAACAAATATTAAATGCTATTTTGAATAGGTGCCAATACTCTGAAATCTAAAGTCAGTATAAATTCAACATAAATTGATGAGAAAATAGTTTATTATAGTAAACTATAAACATTAAATGTCACTAAGACAAATCTTGCCCATTGCCTCAAAGGTCCTGGCATATGTCATCAGTCTCAACCACAAAGTCCTTCAGAATTCTTGTTTTCCTCACTATGAATTTCAACTCCTCTTCCAAGATATACTTCGGTGCCATGTTGAGAGTAGCACCCAACCTAAGCGGTGTAGCGATGGTGTTTACCAAAAATGGTAAACATCTGCAAAAATTCCCCATTTTTGTTCAGAATGGTCTGAATGGATCCACTGGTGTTAACTTTTAAGTAGTTGTTGATGTGACAGTGTATTTTCCTGTTCTCAGTCTGGATCTGTAATCTTTAAATTGAGCGAACTACACTATTGGGATTATCACCTGAACTTTTATATGCTCACAACTGGTTTGTCTCCCAGGTGTTTTTCCCTGGAGGGTCGGAGGCTGAGGGCTGACCTTAGAGTTTATAAAATCATGAGGGACATGAAAGATCACCACCAATGGGGAAGCAAAGAAATGGTGGAGGAACTGAATGGTCCTTTGCATCAGTTTTCACAGTGGAAGGCATCAGTCCCATACAAGAACTTCAAGAGATTTGGTGGGCAGTGGCTATCACTAAGGAGAATGTGCTGGGGAATCTGAAAGATCTGAAAATGGATACATCACCCAGAGCAGATGGGCTACAGCGTAGAGTTGGAGCATTGCCGGTCTTTCAAGAATCATTGGAATCAGGGACGGTCACAGGAAAATGGATAATGTAACGCTCCTCTTTAAGAAGGAAGAGAGGCAGAAGACAGGAAACTATAGGCTGGTTAACCTGACCTCTGTTGTTCAGATTTTAGAGTCCATTATTCAGGCTGAGATTGTAGAATACTTGAAATGCATGGTAAATAGGGCTGAGTCAGCACAGCTTTCTCAAGAGGAGTTCATGCCTGATCTGTTAGATTTCCAGAAGGTATTTGACAAGGTACCCCATAGGGTGTTGCTAAATAGAATTTGGCCATGGCGATAGGGCATGGTACTGATAAGGACAGTGAATTGTCTGACGAGCACAAGTCCAGGTCTGTGGGCAAAAGTGTCTTTTTTTTAGGGTGGCAGCCAACAACTAGTGGAGTTGCACGGGTGTCAGTTGGAACCACACCTATTCACAATTGATGATCTAGATAAAGGAGCTAAAGATATCATTGCTAAGTTTGCAGATGACACATGTGGTGGGACAGGTAGTGTTGAGGAAGTGGGCAGACTGCAGAAGGACTTGGACAGGCTCAGAAAGTAAATCAAATCAACTATACTACCTTCAAGAGTATATTTAATCGCTTTTTAAAGTAATCAATTAAATTAGTCAGATAGGATTGCCTGCAAACAAATCCCTGATCAACCCTTGCCTTTCCAAGTATGGATTAGTCCTGTCCTTCAGAACATATTTGAATAATTTCCCTACCACTGGTATCAAACTGGTCTGTAATTACCAGGCCAAATCTGCTACCCTCCGTGAGCAAACAAACTACATGAGCTATCCTTTAATCATCTGGCACTTCACCTGTAGCCAGCAAATTATTAAATATCTCCGCCAGGGCCCCAGCAATATCCCTCCCTCTCATTGCAACCTTCAAGGAGAAAGTGAGGACTGCAGATGCTGGAGATCAGAGCTGAAAATGTGTTGCTGGAAAAGCGCAGCAGGTCAGGCAGCATCCAAGGAGCAGGAGAATTGACGTTTCGGGCATCAGCCCTTCTTCAGGAATGAGGAAAGTGTGTCCAGCAGGCTAAGATAAAAGGTAGGGAGGAGGGGCTTGGGGGAGGGGTGTTGGGAATGCGATAGGTGGAGGGAGGTCAAGGTAGGGGCGGAGAGGTCAGGAAGAAGATTGCAGGTTAGGAAGGTGATGCTGCGTTCAAGGGATTTGACTGAGACAAGGTGGGGGGAGGGGAAATGAGGAAACTGGAGAAATCTGAGTTCATCCCTTGTGGTTGGAGGGTTCCCAGGCGGAAGATGAGGTGCTCTTCCTCCAACCGTCATGTTGCCATGGTCTGGCGATGGAGGAGTCCAAGGACCTGCATGTCCTTGGTGGAGGGGGAGTTGAAGTGTTGGGCCACGGGGTGGTTGGGTTAGTTGGTCCGGGTGTCTTAGAGGCGTTCTCTGAAACGTTCCGCAAGTAGGCGGCCTGTCTCCCCAATATAGAGGAGGCCACATCGGGTGCAGCGGATGCAATAGATAATGTGTGTGGAGGTGCAGGTGAATTTGTGGTGGATATGGAAGTGTCCCTTGGGGCCTTGGAGGGAGGTAAGGGGGGAGGTGTGGGCGCAAGTTTAGCATTTCTTGCGGTTGCAGGGGAAGGTGCCGGGAGTGGAGGTTGGGTTGGTGGGGGGGTGTGGACCTGACGAGGGAGTCATGGAGGGAGTGGTCTTTTCGGAACGCTGATAGGGGAGGGGAGGGAAATATGTCCCTCGTGGTGGGGTCCGTTTGGAGGTGGCGGAAATGACAGCGGATGATACGCTGGACATGGAGGTTGGTGGGGTGATAGGTGAGGACCAGTGGGGTTCTGTCCTGGTGGCGGTTGGAAGGGCGGAGGAGCGGGAAGTGGAAGAGATGTGGTGGAGGGCATCGTTAACTACGTCTGGGGGGAAATTGCGGTCCTTGAAGAAGGAGGCCATCTGGGTGGTCTCATTGCAACCCAGAATACATCTCATGTCCTGGGGATTCGTGCACCTGTACACCCAATAATGTATTTAATGGTTCCTCCTTACAAATTTCAAGATTTTTCAAGAACCTCACCATCCCAGATGAAATCCTCCTCTTCCCCCCCCCCCCAAATTAATGACTAGTACTTCTGTGAATTCTTCTATGACCCCATCCAAATCCACTGGCTGCATGCACAAGTTGGCCTATGGATTCTAATGGGTCCCACTTTTCTGTTGTAATTTTCTTTCTTTTAAAAATCTTGGGTTTTCTTGATTCTATCGGTCAAAGATATTTTGTGGACCTCCTTGTCCTCCTAATTTACCTTTTAAAGCAATTTCCTGCACTGTCTATACTTTTGAAGCACCTTATTTTTTAATGCACTCTCCTGACATGTGCTGTTGCCTTTTTCTTCACAAAACTCTTTATATCCCTTGATGCCCAGAGTTCCCTGAACTACTGCCTTTGTCGTTCACACTGGACTTGAATTCTCAAGTATATACTCTTAAAAGACATTTGTATCACAGACAGGCGCAGCCACAGACACTCCGGCAGACTGGGGGTGCACACACACGCAGACCCTCTCTCATATGCTCCCACAGTCACATACACCCTCTCACAGACTTATAGCCCTTTGAGCACTCACTCACAAACATAGTCTCTCTCATTCATAAACGCACACGCACGCACACGCCCTCCCCACCACCACCAAAACACGTGCACACACGTTTTTTGGGGGTAAATTCATACTTGCAGTATTACATTTTATTTTGCTCAATAACTGCTTGAATCCATGTAAGATTCCGCAAATCCATATTTTAAGATTAGAATCAGTCTGAACATTGTGGCACAGGCAGTCTCAATACAGGGCACCTCGCACCTTCAATGCACTTGAGAATGTAACTTTTAAAAAGTTCTGCGATTTAACAAATGAAAGAACTGAAACCAGCATGTTCACTCCAAAAGACTTCACAAAAAAATCCAGGTCTTTTTTAATATATAATTTCAGTTACATCACACTTTAAACTTTTCCTATAAATTCTGTGTCTTAGGCTCTTACATTCCATAACCAGCTGATGGAGGAGCGCTCCGAAAGCTAGTGCTTCCAAATAAACCTGTTGAGCTATAACTTGGTGTTGTGATTTTTAACTCATTTCCAAATGTATGCTTACCTGCAAGTAGCTGCTCTCAGTCTGATTGCCGTATCCTAATGATATTGAAATTGTCCTTCCCACCTCCAATTTAGACACTTATCTCTGCACTCTCCTTATCACTTTCCAAGTGTTATGGCCACTTCCCCAAAAATGCTTGCCAATTGAAACTTTAATCTAATTTTGACAGTATTAGGCAAGAACTTTCAAAAGCTGATTGGGGGCAGATGTTTGCAGGCAGATAGAAAATGGAAGCCTTCAAAAATGAGGTAACAAGAGTCCAGAGACAGTATATTCCTGTAAAAGTGTGAAAGGAAGGGCTGGTATGTGCAGGGAATGCTGGGTGACTAGAGAAATAGAGGTTTTGGTGAAGAAAAAGGAAGAATATGACAGGTACAGATGAGATATTGAGTGAATCCCAAGTATAAAGGCAGTAGGACTATATTTAAGAGGGAACTCAGGAGGGCAAAAAGGGAATGTGAGATAGCTTTGGTAAATTAGGGTTAAGGAGAATCCAAAGGATTTTTACAAATACATTAAGGACAAAAGGCTAACTCGGGAGAAAATAGGGCCCCTCAAAGATCAGCAAGGCTTATGTGTGGAGCTGCAGGAGATGACAGAGATACTAAACAAGTATTTTACATTTGTGTTTACTGTGGAAAAGGACATGGAAGATAAAGAATATGGGGGAATAGATGGTGACATCTTGAAAAATGTCCATATTATAGAGGAAGTGAAGCTGGAAGTGAATTAAATCCCCAGGATCTGATTCAGGATTGAATCTGTGGATGAGTGCCATGCCTTTAGGAATTCCCTGGCTGTTCTCTGAGAATCAATCAACAAGTGCATCGACCTGGACACAATATACCGGCCACTGCAACGGACAGCTGGAACTGACAACCGGAAGCGGCAGATATAAACCACTACAAATGCCGGAGGAAAGATCACAGAAGCGCTTCACAGGAAGCTTCCAAGCACTGAGGATGTCACCTAGACAGGGTCTGCAACACAAATTCCCAGCTCGGCGAACAGAACCACAACAACGAGCACCCGAGCTACAAATCTTCACACAAACTTTGAGTAGACTTTTAATTCTAGATTGTTTTTATTGAATGCAAATTCTCCCATTTGCCATAAAGGGATTTGAATCCAGATTCCCAGAGCATTACCTAGATCACTAGATTAATAGTTTACCAATAATATCGCTAGACCATTACCTTCCCTAATGTAAAATCCCTGGACTGTGGCCTAATGGATATATGTCTCCAGAGCTTGATGAGAGAAAGAGTCTAGCTAACTGATGGGCTAGATTAAATACTGAAGAAATGAAGAGCAGACTCCTGGCTGCTATCATTTTCAATTGCACCCTGATGTACTTATGTTCCCTGTTCATGGTATGCTGTGTTGGTAGAGACTAGTGCTGTTCTTGAAGAACTGTTGCTGCATAAAAGCTGGAAGCACTTACTTGACTTCCTTTTAATGTGAAAATATGGAATAATGAAGGCTAGTCCACACTAGTTTGTTGGTGTATATTACCATTTGAGTTACACTATTATTACTTAGGGCAGGGACTACAAAACGAGACTCTGTAATCGTACAGAAAAAGGCCATCAATCCCTTTTTTGATCCACAGATCCCCTAAATTCAATACATTGTGAACAGAACCTCTATATGATGAGAAGATAAATACTTTATTCGCCCTTTTCTGTGTGCTGACAGTAATTGTCAATATTTTGACAGGTGAATGGACCAGATGGGGTTCTCCAGAATGGAGCAATTGATGATGCTGTTGCCAAAGCAAGTCAGTTATTACCAGAACTGAACTTTGAAGAGGATGAAGAGGATACGTACTACACAAAGGATCTTCCTTTGCATGCCTGCAGGTACCATGGTCTGATTACTTATTTAATCTTGAAGGAAGTGAAGTTGGAAGAAGCAGGACAGCTAAGCCTCTTGGAGAGGAAGTGTAGAAAAAGTGAGACCATAGACTGCATGTCCACAGGTCCCTGAAGGAGGCAGGACAAGAAAAAACTGGGTGGTTATTTGGAATTCATTGCACAGCTTGGTGTCTGAGCCAAGAATTCTCAACTCCTTTAAAAGGAACCTGGCTTCACACCTGAAGTTCGGTAGCCTGCAAGGCTGCAGTCCAGATGCTGAAAATTTTAATTTATTGGATTGCTCATTTATTCAGTTGATGCAGAGGTGATAGGTTACATTTGCTTTTTTGCATGCTGTGCCTTTTTTTTTATATAGTTGTTAATTTTATCTGCTTATTGACCTTTCCTCTGTCATTTAACTCTGTACAGTTGCAGAAATGGTCAGTCAGATTCCAATCCATTGCAGTGATCTACTTGACTTGCAGAATATGAAACAGCACCTTTTGTCTCCTGCTTAGTCTTGACCTCTAGACTTGACAATTCCAATACACTTCTTTCTGGTCTCCCATATTCTATTATCCATAAGCATGAGGCCATCCAAAACACTGCAAATCTTAACTGGCTGCAAATCCCATTCCCCTGCTCACATCGGCCCACAAATCTACATTGGCTCAGAGTTGAGCAATGTCTTGATTCTAAAATTATCCTTGTCAGAAGACTCCATGGTTTCACCCCTACCAATCTCTAATCTTCTCTAGGTTCACAACCCTTTTAGATATCCCTGCTTCTCTGATTCTGGCTTCTTGAGCCTCCCTGATTATAATGGCACCACTGTTGGTCTGACCCTTTAAATCTGAGATCCTATGCTTTGAAATTCATCCTGTACATCTTTCCACCTCTGCTTATCACTTTTCTCTTTTTAGGACTCCCTTAAACCCTCCAGCTTTGGCCAAATTTTTGGTCATCTAAACTCATTCACCAAAGGTCATTAGATATCAACTTCCAAACCCATGATCACTTTCATCTAGAAGGACAAGGGGGACAGATACATGGGGCTATCACTTATGCATGGATGTCTTGTTAACAGGTTTGTATTCAGTGGCAAAATTTGATGAATAGCTAGTAATTGCACTCCAAACAACTTCCATTTCTAATTTTGCTACCCGATGGGAAACTTAACTATGATTAATATACATGGTGTAAATAAGCATGTCCTCTCTCTCTCTCTCTCTCTCTCTCTCTCTCTCTCTCTCTCTCTCTCTCTCTCTCTCTCTCTCTCTCTCTCTCTCTCTCTCTCTCTCTCTCTCTCTCTCTCTCTCTCGTGCACGCGGGCACTCTCACCCTCGCATACGCACTCTCACTCTGAAATTAATCCTGTTGCATTCCATCTCCTGGTTGGGAAAAGCTGCTTGAGCAACATGTCTAATGAATGTTTTCTGCCTGCTGCTGAAATTATGTTCTTGGTCCTTTCCTCCATCTCCTTTTTGGCAAAATTAATATTCCAAAATAAGTTAGTTGGCTAGAGCATGGTACTTAATGTCTCATGGTTCAAGCTCAATCCTCATAAGTTGAGGTGGGTATAGGGACCTAGCATCTCCTTTTGCCTATTGTGATCTTATGGTGTCAAAATATGTGGAGAGCTGTGATTAGCAACCATCAGACAATGAGGATACTACATGACTAGATTCTCCTGAAACCTGGTTTCCCATCAGAATACAAGACGGTGAAAGCTGTTTTCTCCACTCATTCTGTTCTCTTCACAGTTATTGCGGAATTCATGATCCAGCCTGTGTTGTTTACTGCAACACCAGCAAGAAGTGGTTCTGTAATGGCCGTGGAAACACCTCTGGCAGGTAAATGAGGAGTGTTGTGATATTGAACAAATTCTTCAGAGTGACAATAGTTCAGTTGACTGCAGTCTTAACTCAGAGTTTGAAGTTTGAGGAATCAGGCCCTGCTTTGATATTAGATTGTACCTTTTGATTTAGGGGATTTTAGGGGATTTCTATATATTGGATGTGAAACTTCAAACTGAAACTCTACCTGCCTACTCGGAATTATATAAAAGATCCCATGTCATTGTTTGTAAAGGAGCGCTGAGTTCCTGGGTGTGCTTGGCAACACAGTTCTCTAAAGCAAAAGCATATTGTGTTGGCCAGTCCATTCACTGCCTGTTGTGTGCAGATTGACTGTGGTAATTGCCAATACAGCATTGACTGAAGTAGAATTGATAGAAATAGTTTTGATTTATGAGAACCTTGATGAACTATTTAAATACTTCAACTTAAATCAGGTTCTCTCGTAGACTTGTTAACCTCGCCACACTATTGCAAATTTTTATTCAGCGGTATGGGGTTTTGGAAGTGAGTTTTCTTACTGCATTGTAGCCACACCGTCAAAGCTAGATTCTGTGAACACTGTCTTTGTCTGTTGAATTTTACATTTAAAGATCCTATTTATTTCAGTGGTCCTGCCTCTAATATTGCATTGTGTAAAGAATAAACTTACAACATATTTAACTTAATTATTTCTAACAAATAAAACAATTCCACTTCAGTTAAATTTTCATTTCAGGATAAAAGTCCTTGCATTTATATTGTGCCTCTCAACAAACTTGTAGTGCTTTACACCAATTTAGTCCATTTTGTAGTGTAGTGTAGTTACTATTTTACTGCAAGAAGTGAAGGCTACCAATTTATGTACTACATGCTCCCATAAACAACAGTGATAACAATCAGTCTATTTTTGTGATTTTGTATCAAGGATAAATATTGACCAGGAAGTTGGGCCTAACTAACCTCGTCCTCTTTGAAATAGTGCCATAGACTCTTTTGCACTTAACTGAAAGATCAAACTGCTTCAGTTTAAATTCTTGTCCAAGAAATGGCATTTTGTTGGTTATGCATTGAAATGTCAGCCTTGATTTGTGTGTTCTGGAATGGGACTTGAACCCACAACTTTGTGACTCTGAGCCAAGAGCAGTGCTAACTGAGCTATTGCAAACACTTGGATAAGTTTGAGCTGTTAATTCACCTGTTCTTCTATGCAGTGTTATTAAAAATGCTGGAAGTTTTTATTGACAGATGGGGATAGTCAGTAAACTATAGATTGCAGTTGCAAAAGTAGGCATAGTAGACATAAATATTAAGGATTCATTGTTTTCATTACAGTGAAAATTTCCTCAATGCTAGTGAAATAATGAAGTGAGGAACTCAGTTTTATTCTGTATATCCTACAGCAGTGGTCTTACTGGCATGCAATGCTGCTAAGCACAGAGTAATTCGCTAAACTTTCCTTCTGTGCCAAACCTATTATAGCAAGTCTCGTATCTTTTTAAATGTTAGTGAAATGTACTTGAAAGCATCTTTTTGTGTCAGTCTGCCTGTAGTAGAATTCTTAACTCTCTAAATGTCATGAGTTGAAGATGAGCTTTTAACTTAAGAGGTAATCCAGGCTGACGCTTCAGTGCAGTAATGAGGAATGCTGCACTATTGGAGATGCTGTTATTCTGAAGAGCTGCAAAATTTCCTGCCAATTCAGATGGATGTAATAATTCCATGACACTTTTCAAAGATAGGTGGAGGAGTTTTTCCTAGTATCCTGGACAATATTTATCAGAAGCAATTTTTAAACTCATTAAAATATTGCTATTTTCAGTTTGCCCTCAAAAACTCTTATACTTCTGAAATATTGATAGCTATGAAGTCTCAGACAGGAAAGACGTCATATTTGTTAAAATTAATTTCTCTTGTCCAAATGAAGCACCAGTATTGGCCTTTTTAACTGTTAGCTGGGTGAGGGCTCCTCTTTAATTTTCAAGTAGCCTAGATTTCCTTTGGTTTCATCTTCCCTTTGATTTGATCTTGCAGCCATATTGTAAATCATCTGGTGAGAGCCAAGTGCAAGGAAGTGACTCTTCACAAAGATGGGCCATTGGGAGAGACTGTCCTGGAGTGTTACAATTGTGGTTGCAGGAACGTGTTCCTCCTGGGTTTCATCCCTGCTAAGGCTGACTCTGTGGTGGTGCTCCTATGCAGGTGAGTCAGTTTGATCTGAAGCTACAAATACCTATGGCTAATATATATTGTGGCTAAACTACAGAGACAAAGAATGCTCAGTCAGATTAGTTAAGCATGACATTAAAAGATCATTTCAGAGATATTGAAACTGCATTTTTAATTTTTTGAGAAATATAGAAATAACTAATAAAACTGAGGAATAAAGCCCCCCTTGTCAGGTTGATCATATCTCCACTTTCAGAATAGTACAGAGGCGAAATAGGAGGCACTGATGCATATACTAAATATAGTAGGAAAAAGTGTAATGTTAGAGGACTCCTAGATACCTAATCTACATTCAAGAGAATGTGCCCAGAGAAGGATGTGCCACACAGTTTCATAATGATGGTGGATAAAGTAATGGAATCACTTCTTATATTTAGCTTTGAATAAGGAATACACAGAAATCAAAAACGCAATCTATATTTGAAACGGATTTTAAAAGGGTTAGTTTTACTGAATCAACCTAATTTAATTCTTTGAGATAATAGAGAAGGGTAATTTTTTTCAGCATTTTCAAAATATGTTCAATAAGTTACCACATATAATAATACATTAATGAAGAAAGTGAAGATATATTGAGTTAGGGATCGAATGGTAAAATGCATAACTAGCTGGCTGATGAGACGGAGTGCAGAAAGTAAAGTGTATTCTATGCCAGAAAGTTAGGGGTTACCCTAAAGGATCAGTGCTGAACCATTGTTCATGATTTACGGTGCAAAACAATTTCTAAATTTCTGGATGCTACCAAATAATTAATGCTAAGGAGGAATGCAGTCGTTATAAGAAGGCATGAAAAGACTTTGCAAATGGGCATGGAATTAGCAAATGTGTTTCAACACTTAAGATATTTCAAAAGCAGAATTTCAGATGCTAGAAAGATCCAGCAGGGCTGACAACATATGGTATTTATGAAGAAAATAAAAGTAACACAAAATTGATGGTAATTTCATCATATCTAAATCAGTTAAAAATTTCCTGGGTTTTAAGAAATTGCACAGCAAGCAAAAGGAATGAGAATTAAAGGAAAGGTTGCAATATGGTCGAAGAGAGATCAAGTGACCAAGAGGGGTGGTGATGAAAGGCAATCAGATTGTAATTAGATAAGTAGAAAAACAAAATGTGCTTCCAAGGGATGTGTAAGTGGGGAAGAAAAAATCTTCAGCTTTCCAAAACAAAACAAAACAAATAATGGGACAGTTGTTACCTCACAAAATTGTTCACCTTGAGTCTGGAAGACTTGTTAAGTGTCTTGTTGAAAGATGTTAACATTAAGCTCCAGTGGAATAGTGTAAGAGGCTGAAGACAAAGGTGGGAGTGGGACAGAGGATTAAAATGACAGGCTACCAGGGCTCAAGGTATCAGATGCAGGCTCAAAAGAGTTATTCTGTAAAACATTTACACAAACTGATCTCCCTAGTAGAAACTGCATTGTGTGCAATAATTGCAGTACGTTAATACTAAATTGCTGTTTCCCTGGCCTGTCCTACCCTGTCACCCACCTATAACTGCAAATCACAATTGTACATCTACATCTCCAGAATTAGTTTACTACTATCAGTTCTTTTGTCAAATATGTGCATTTCTATGGCCACCTTATGGAAGCTTGTTAGTGGAGGCAGAGACAAATAGAGCAAATTTCCTCATTTTTGAAAAAATACTGAAAAGTAATTTTTTCAATCAACCCGTTCTGATACATTTCCCACATTCCTGGAACAAGTGGGACTTGAATCCAAACATTCTGGTCAGGTAGGGATATTATCACTGCTCCACAAGAGCACCTGCCAGCCGTTGGCCCAAGCAATATTTGATAATGTGGCTGCACAAACGCATCTCATCTGAAACATTAATGTTGTATTGTTATTGGGAAATAGAATTCTTCTTAACCCCATTTTGTGCAAGAGGAACTAATGAAACAACAAGTGAAACATAGTGTCAACTTAGAATTTGAGTAGTCAGTGGGTGGCAAGCCCATCAAAGTAGTACTACCAACAGTAGTGTTGGTTTAATGCTGCAGCAATAAATTTAAATTTTGGTCATTGTGAAAGTCTGCTTTAATTTAATCCAACCCACTTCTAGGAGATTTATAATGTGACTCTTGTTCTGTGCCTTTTAGAAGAGGCAATTTGACATTGTGGACAATTACTTTTCTTCAGACAGCCATGTGCCAGTCAGAGCAGCCTGAAAGATATCAACTGGGATAGTTCACAGTGGCAACCACTAATCCAGGACCGATGCTTTCTGTCTTGGTTGGTAAAGATACCTTCAGAGCAGGAACAATTGCGAGCCCGTCAGATCACTGCACAGCAGATCAACAAATTGGAGGAGCTCTGGAAGGTACGTATCGCATAATGGACAAATTAATATCAACTGGCTGCAGTCTAATCCGAAAGGGGAATGTGTGATATCGGAACCAGAGCACTCGGGTGAAGTTACACAGCTGTCAAACCTGTCATTAGAGTTTTAACCTGTTGTCTTGCATACCGGAAGAGCTGGCAACCGTCATGCAAACGGTTATGCCCGATTTCTAAGTCACTTGAATGGTATTACCAGTGTGTCCTTTATGCTGTGACTCTGACTGTTGTAGAATCATTTCCAAGGGCAGCAGCTGGGTTATCTCTCCAGAAGCACATTTTGTTAGAATGGTACTGAGTTACTTGTACATAGTCTGCTCATTCTGCGGTGTATTTTCAACTTCTGGTGCTCAGGGTGAGCATAGAGGATGCTGACTATGCATTAATTTTCGTTTAACAAATTGATGGTATATGTGACATATTAAAAGAAAAAAATCTTGAATATTTGTAGATCATGCCATATTTATGTGCCACTACACGACTGGGAATATGTTGCAGATCACTGCAATATTATGTCATTGTACCATTACTCAGTGTTAATTTACTGTATTTGTTATATTAGTTTGATTAGAAATTGAAATGTCAAAATCTAAAATTATGTGTAAGGTTTCCAATCCCCTTCATAATGCCGTCTTTAATGTAGTTACGTAATGTCTGTTTTAGGATAATCCTTCTGCTACCCTTGAAGACTTGGAGAAGCCTGGAGTGGATGAAGAGCCTCAGCATGTACTACTTCGTTACGAGGATGCTTATCAATACCAGAACATCTTCGGTCCACTGGTCAAGCTGGAGGCTGACTATGACAAAAAGCTAAAGGAATCGCAGGTATTGTGTAGAGTGAACCTCTGCTCAAAGTGTAGCTTTTGCATATATTCCTTTTATCTTTAATAGTATTACACTTAAATCTTTTGAGACTTTGTCTCTGTGAAAGTGTCTGGCAACTGAAGAATCTGGAAAATGTTCCTTTCCGTGCACACTGAATTGACCCAGTGAATCATTGAACCAAATAGATCAGTGGCTTTGCGGTTACTTCTTGCTGACAAAACCACTTGGGTCTGTTTGGTAGGACAGTGCTCCCTCAGCTCATAATACCTTTGTCCACAGGACTGATAAAACACAGAAGGAGTCCATTGGTCTATCTTGTCCATGTCGGCCCAGAGACACTGTGTCCTTTCTCGTCCCATCTTACTGCACACAGCCCATAGCCCTGCAGCCTAAAGCCACTTAAGTATCTTTTAAAGAGTTTAGGGTCCACCACCATCTCGGGCAGTGAATTCCAGACATCCACCACCCTCTGTGTTTTTTAAAAACAAAAAGGGTTATACTACTCTGTACACTACACTGTCAGTTTTTGTTTTGTCTGCACATTTCCCAGTTATGTTCTCCACGTTCAAGTCCAAATCATTAATGTATAAAGCAACAGGGATCTGAACACAGCCTTGCAGAATGCCGCTTGAAACTGCTTTCTATTTGCCTGGGTAGCCATCGACCATTACTCTTTGTTTCCTGTTGCTACGTCAACTTTGAATTCAATTTGACACATTACCCTGTATTCCATGGGCTTTTACTTTATTGACCTATCTGCCATGTGGGACCTTGTCAAATGCCTTATTAAAATCCATGCAGACAACATCCACTGTACTGTCCTCGTTGATCCTCCTTGTCACTTCACAGGATTCAATCAAATTTGTAAGTTATGCTGAGTATTCCTGACTAGTCCATGTCTGTCTAAGTGGGAGTTTATCCAGTCTCTCAGGGTTGCTTCTAACAATTTGCCCACCACTGAAATAAGACGTAAGTGGCCTATAATTGTTTGGTATTTTCTTTGTACGCTTGTTAAGCCATGGAACCATAGTTGCATTTCTGCAGTCCTCCGGCACCTCATCTGTGTCTAGTGAAGATTGCAAAATAATCCTTCGCGCATTTGCTATTTCCTCCTTGACCACTTTCAGCATCCTAGGGAGCAATCCATCCAGCCCTGGTGACTTATTAATTTTCAAGGATTCCATCTCCCCTTTAAAAAAAAATCTCTCATTATGATTATTTTATCCATGATTTCACATTGCTATTCTTGGATTACTATATCCACATCATACCTTTCCTTTGTGACAAAAATTAACTTAAAATTCTTCCTATAAGCTTTGCAGCTTCATACAAGATCCCTCCTTCATCTCTATGTCCCACTTTTTCCTTAACTATTTTTGTTTTTTATTTCCTAGTTTAAAAAAGCTTTGGGTTTTTCTTTCTTGCTTGTTAATTTTATTTTCATGACCTCTCTGATTTCGTTATTTTTTTTTCTTGATCCCTGTACTTTCTGTATTCCTCTAGGCTATCTGTAGGGTTGAGTTTTTTTGTGACTGTCATAAGCTTTCTTTTTCTGTTTAATCCTTACCTGTATTTTTCTGTGGACAGCCCTGGGGGTCTACATTTGGCAGTATCATTCCTTATGTTTGAAGGGAACATGTCTGCTTTGTGCTCTGAGGATCTCAGTTCTTAGTGGTTGTTGATTTATCCTTTAGTAGTCCTGCCCAGTCCACCTTATCCAATTCTCTCTTCAGTTTTGTAAAATTCGCTTTTCCCCAGTTAAAAGCTTTTACTCCTGATTTACCGTTGTCCTTTTCCATAATAATAGATCGAAACAAGTTATGGTCACTATCCACTTTACCCCCCTTCCTATATTCATTTCCCAAAACTAAATCAAAATTGCATCTCTTGTTGTTTAAAAGGGTTTTCTTGGACATAGGATATTAATTTTTCACTCACTGCCCCTTATATTATTTGAAACCCGGTTGATTTTCAGATAGCTAAAAGTCTCCTGCTATTAATGCCCTCTTTTTGGGCAGCAGTTAGCACTGTTGTCTCTCAGCGTCTGGGACCTGCTTTCAATTCCAGCCTTGGGTGACTTGTGTGGAGTTTACATGTTCCCCATGTTTGTGGGGGTTCTCTGGTTTCCTTCCGCCATCCAAACATATGCAGCTTAGATGGGTTTGCCTTGGTAACATTGTCCGTCGTGTTTAGGAATGGGCAGGGTAGGCGGGTTATTCATAATGAAAACAAGATTTACTGGGTTAGGGTAGGGAACTGGGTCTGAGTGGGATGCTCTTCAGTGAGTTGGTGCAGACTTAATGGGCCAATGGTCTCTTTCTGTACTGAAGGAATTCTGTAATTCCATAATTATTCCATTGGGCAAAAGTCTGTCTAGATTTATGTTCTTCTATCTCTGTCCCATTATTTGAGGGTCCCAAATACCCCCTTAATAGTATCATTGCCCCTTTTTTCATTCCTAAACTCAACTGACAAAGCCTCGTTTGTTAACTCCCATAGTATGTCATCTCTTATTAGATGGACTGCATTATCTTCAATCTGAGTAACTTGGTTGGATGGAACAATATCTAGTTCATCGCCTTGAGAGGGTTTAGAATTTTCACTTCTCTTCCTTCTTCCTATAATCTTCCCCTTTCAATAAATGACGCTGATGTTTGAAGTCACTTTCCAAAATAAGATTTTTTTCACCCTTCCTTGGTGAGAGCACTCCTTGGAGCCCAAGAATTCTGATACATTTAAATTTGGGCTTGTGCAGATGGTATAATGAGGCCTGAATAGACTTGGTTACATCAGCATTATTACATAGGGGGAAATTATGGGTTGACCAGTGCAAAAGTGATAATGATACTGGGTTGTTTATACCAGTGCTGGTCTCAAAATTGAAGCAACAACTTGTGGTGGTACTCCAATATATTTAGCCTTCCCTTTGTCAAACCAAGACAATTGGTTCTACATGCATTGTGTTTTTAATTTCCACTTTTTAAGTAGAACAGTGATTACTTGTCTGAGAAAAGGGCAGGATTTCACCTTCCATTGTTAGTAGTTCCCTATAACCCCAATGCTATTGTTTCCAGAAAACTAACTTGAAATGTCAGCATTATTCCCTCATTCTCAAATAGCTGACTTCCACAGCCTGTGTCACCACCCATCTGTGTATACAAACGTTTAAAAATATCATGTGAAGATTAGAGAGCATGTGAGCAGGGGTTAGTAATGCTTTCTCTTTGTGTTTAAGTATGATTGAACTATCTCTTTATTAAGAGTGAATAATCTAACTACTTTACTCATGTTATCCAGCTAAATTATCTTGCAGCTTGACCCAGTAAATGAGTTTAATTGTTTTTGTAATTTTAGACTCAGGACAATATCACTGTAAGATGGGATCTGGGTCTGAACAAGAAAAGGATTGCATACTTCACCTTGCCGAAGACGGACTCTGGTAAATGGCACCAATTTACATTATTTTAAATTAAAAGTACAGTTTGGTACATTGGCACAACAATTTCAGACTTAATTGAAGGTGGTGACAAGGAATGCAGGGTGTAGTGCTATTTACTTCAAGAATTGGCAAGTCTCAACAAATTAAATGACAAACCCCTGACTGGTTATCACTGATGGGTAAATCTAAATCATGGTGCAGTTGTCATTCACTTTGTGCACAGAAACAAAATACCAGGCTCAATAAATGAAGTATGTATACATTGATACATTGTAGGAAGAGTCTTCATTGTGTATAAATAGATTTTACACAAGAGAGCTGCAAAGCTGAATGTTTTGTATCTTTAAAAGTGACATTGCCAGACAGTAAATAGCTCAGTCTGAGAACAGTGGAAAGGAACAATTGAACTTATACAATTGGTCTCACAGGACCTCATTTCTGATGCATCCATCACCGACAAAAACATTCCAGTTCTGCAACAGAATGATGGGTTGATTTGCATGCTGCTCCAATACAGTGCTAATAGATTTTGGACAGTTTCAAATTCTATTATTGTGCCATGTATTGTCATAATTTGGCTATTTTCATTCTTGTTCTTAAGACATGCGCCTGATGCAGGGTGATGAAATCTGTCTGCGCTACAAGGGTGACCTGGCACCTCTTTGGAAAGGGATCGGCCACGTGATCAAAGTCCCGGACAGTATCCTTTGTATCTTGCTAATTAAACCAATGGCAGTTGTGCAGATGAAGAGTCTCCAGTGTTTGTATATAAATAATAAGGGCGGCTTTGCTGTGTGCACCTTACTATGCAACTCCTGCACTCTTACATGCTTCTGTATGTGATGTTAGACAGAGACCCTACTTCTTTGTTCATGGGCATTAAAGAAGCTCTGTCAGTGGGAGCAGATTCAGTTTATAAAAGGAAGTTGTCAAATATATCACTGATAAATATTAAAGCCAAGCTTGATAAAAGAAGGTTTGTAGAGTTTAGCAGGAAATGATCAGCTGACCTTTTCAAAGACCCAGTGCAGGCATGATTGGTGAATGATCACCTTCTGTATCAAAGATTTTCAAGAGAATGGACAAATGGAATTTTCCCTTACCCCTCAGTCTCCTGAATAAAGTATTATCTGACTAAAGCAGATTATTTGTTTGTTTATAATAATGCTATTTCAGGGACCTTTTTTTGAAAACATTGTTTGAGTGGTTTAGGTTATGGAAAGCTCTTAAAAATTAAGTTCTTTACTTGCTTAGAATGTCAGTCATCAGTGCTTAACACTGCCATTTGCATATTTTGCCTCTGAGGTGATAGGCGATATTTCAGTAATTGGTATGAGTTCCTGCTTTAGTTCATTCTAGCATTGAAATTGCACACTGAAATATGACTTCCACACCAACTAGTTTTTAGATTAGATTACTTAGTGTGGAACCAGGCCCTTCGGCCCAATAAGTCTACACCGACCTGCCGAAGCGCAACCCACCCAGACCCATTCCCCTACATTTACCCTTTCACCTAACACTGCAGGCAGTTTAGCATGGTCAATTCACCTAGCCTGCACATCTGTGGACTGTGGGAGGAAACCGGAGCACCTGGAGGAAACCCATGCAGACACTGGGAGAGTGTGCAAACTTTACACAGTCAGTCGCCTGAGGCAAGAGTTGAGCCCAGGTCTCTGGCACTGAGGCAGCCCAGTGCTAACCACTGTGCCACCATGCTAGTGTTTATCAGATTTTTTTTGCACTTGGTTAAGTCACTGTTCCCAAATGCCATTGTCCTCTTTGTTTGTTTGGTGTATCTAACCTGTTCTAACAAGGCCTCAGTTTTAGTGTTCTCAACATCTCTGATCTTCAAAATAAATTCCCACAGTTCACAAGTTTATTTTTAACATGGCTGTCTCTCTGAACATTGAATCATTGTATTTTTTTCTCTTTGATTTATCAAAAAAAATTTGGTAAATTTTGGAAGGGACCCAAAAATACCAAATTTCAGGGAAGTTATTCTTCAATCAATAACAATAAACCTGCATCTATAAAGAGAATATGAAATGCAAGCTTGAAGTGGTAACTTGCCTCGTGCATACCCCATGACAAGGCAGTGACCAACCAGAGTTCACTCAATAAGAACCCTTTTCTTATGTGATATAAAATTTGTTATTCTCTTGGTATTTTTGCATCTATCCTGATGGGTATAAGATGAAAAGATTTGACAGGGTGCTCTTTTATAAACAATACATAACCGACATTGCTTGTCATCTGCTTTTTTGTCCATTCCATCATTTCATCAACATTCTCCACCAGCTTCCTTCAGTCATTTTTTAAATTCAATATAACATAATTTGAGTATTTGCGAATTGGCCTACTCCTAGTCCTATGTCAGAATCATTGATGTAAACAGCACTGAAGTAGTCTCAGAACAGAATCCATAGGGGACCAAAGCCCGCTCTTGAAACTTACGTTTTCCTCCTTTTCAAACTTTTTAAAAATTCACTCATGGTACGTGGGTGTTGCTGGCTGACCAGCATTTATTGCTTATGTCTAGTTGCAGTCCGGTAAAAACAATAATTGGAGATGCTGGAAACCAGACACTGGAGTAGTGTGGTGCTGGAAAAGCACAACAGTTCAGGCAGCATCCGAGGAGCAGGAAAATCGACGTTTCGGGCAAAAGCCCTTCCGAAGGGCTTTTGCCAGAAACATCGACTTACTAGTTGCAGTCTGCATGCTGTGGGATGACCCACAATGCCCTGAGGGATGGAATTCCAGGGTTTTAGTTCAGTGACCGTGAAGGAACAACAAATTTCCATGTCAGGTTTGGTGAGTAGCTTGGCAGGGAACATGCAGGTGGCAGTTTTCCTGTGTATCTGCTGCCCTTGTCCTTCGAGATGGTTGTGGATATGAAAATTGCTGTCTTAAGGATCCTTGGTGAATTCCTGCAGCGCGTTTTGAATATAGCGCACACTGCTGCTACTGAGCATCAGTGATGCTGGAAGTCCTTTTTTTTTGTTGTTGATGTAGTGCCACCTTGTCCTAGATTGTGTCAAGCTTCTTGTGTTCTTGGAATTGGACCCATCCAAGCCAGTGGGGAGTATTCCATCACACTCCTGACTTTTGCCTTGTAGTTGATGGAGAGGTTTCGGGAGTCAGTTAGGGAGTTACTTAGAGTTATAGAGATGAACAGCACGGAAACAGACCAGTTGGTCCAACTCGTTCATGCTGACCAGATATCACAACCCCATCTAGTCCCATCTGCCAGCACCCGCCCCATATCCTTCCAAACCCTTCCTATTCATATACCCATCCAGACGCCTTTTAAATATTGTAATTGTGCTAGTCTCCACCACTTCCTCTGGCAGCTCATTCCATACGCTTGCCACCCTGTATGAAAAAATTGCCCCTTGTGTCTCTCTTATATCTTTCCCATTTCACCCTAAACTGTGACCTCTAGTTTTGAACTCCCTCACACCAGGGAAGAGACTTTGTCTATTTGTCCTATCCGTGCCCCTCATGATTTGTAAATCTCTATAAGGTCATCCCTCAGCCTCCGATGCACCAAGGAAAACAGCCCCAGCCTGTTCAGCCTCTCCCCATAGCTCAAATCCTCCAATCCTGGCAACATCCTTGTAAATCTTTTCTGAACCCTTTCATGTTTCACAACATCCTCTGATAAGTAGGAGACCAGAATTGCACGCAGTATTCCAAAGGTGGCCTAACCAATGTCGTATATAGCAGTAACATGACCTCCCAACTCCTGTACTCAATACTCTGACCAATAAAGGAAAGCATACCAAATGCTGCCTTCACTATCCTATCTGCTTGCGACTCTACTTTCAAGGAGCTATGAACTTGCACTCCAAGGTCTCATTGTTCTCAGACACTCCTTAGGACCTTACCATTAAGTGTATAAGTCCTGTTAAGATTTGCTTTCCCAAAATGCAGCACTTCGCATTTATCTGAATTAAACTCCATCTGCCACTCCACAGTCCATCGGCCCATCTGGTCAAGATCCTGTTGTAATCTGATGTAACGTTCTTCACTATCCACTACACCTCCAATTTTGGTGTCATCTGCAAACTTACTAACTGTACCTCTTATGCTCGCATCCAAATCATTTATGTAAATGACAAAAAGTAGTGGACCCAGTGCCAATCCTTGTGGCACTCCACTGGTCACAGCCTCCAGTCTGAAAAACAACCCTCCACCACCACACTCTTGTCTTCTACCTTTGAGCCAGTTCTGCATCCAAATAGCTACTCCTCCCCTTATTCCATGAGATCTAATCTTGCTAATCAGTCTCCCATGGGCAACCTTATCAAACCACTTACTGAGGCCAATATAGATCACATCTACTGGTCTGCCCTCATCAATCCTCTTTGTTACTACTTCTGAAAGCTCAATCAAGTTTGTGAGACATGATTTCCCACGCACAAAGCCATGTTGACTATCCCTAATCAGTCCTTGCCTTTCCAAATACATGTACCTCCTGTCCCTCAGGATTCCCTCCAACAGCTTGCCCACCACCAACATCAGGCTTACTGGTCTATAGTTCCCTGGCTTGTCTTACCGCCCTTCTTAAAGAGTATAACTACGTTAGCCAACCTCCAGTCTTCCGGCAACTTGCCTATGACTATCGATCATTGCAAGGTGCCCAGCAATCACGTCTCTTGCTTCCCACAGAGTTCTTGGTTACACCAGATCAGGTCCTGGGATTTATCCACTTTTGTGTTTCAAGACATCCAGCACTTCCTCCTCTGTGTAATATGGGCACTTTTCAAGATGTCACCATCTATTTCCCGACATTCTGTATGTTCCATGTCCTTTTCCACAGTAAACACTGATGCAAAATATCTGTTTAGTATGTCCCCCATCTCCTGCAGCTCCACACAAAGGCCGCCTTGCTGATCTTTGAAGGGCCCTATTCTCTCCCTAGTTACTATTTGTAAAAACTCTTTGGATTCTCCTTAACTCTGTTTGCCAAAGCTATCACGTGTCCCTTTTTGCCCTCCTGATTTCCCTCTTAAGTATACTCCTACTGCCTTTATACGCTTCTAAGGATTCATTCGATCTATCCTGTCTATACCTGTCATATGTTTCCTTCTTTTTCTTAACCAAACCCTCAATTCCTTTAGTCATCCAGCATTCCCTACACCTACCAGCCTTTCCTTTCACCCTATCAGGAATATTCTGTCACTGGGTTCTCATTGTCTTGTTTCTGAAGTCTTCCCATTTCCAGCCACATTTATGTTTACCTGCACACATCTGCCCCCAGTCAGCTTTTGAAAGTTCTTGCTTAATACTTAACACAGTATTCCCAGTCTCTGACCTGTTCTTGTAGCCACTGTACTTATATAGTGAATCAGTTCACTTTCTGGTCAATAGTAGCCCCAAGGATGTTTTTGGTGGGGGATTCAATTATGGTAACACCATTGAATGCTAAAGTGTGGTGGATAGATTGTCTCTGATTGGAGATGGTCATTGCCTGGCAGTTGTTGAGAATATTCCTTGGCACTTGTCAACCCAACCCTTAATATTATCCAGTTCTTGTTGAGTTTGAGCATAGATTGTTTCAATATCTGAAGTCACAAATGGTGCTAAACATTGTGCAATCATCAGTGCACATCACTACCTCTGGCCTAATGATGGAGGGAAGATCATTGATGAAGTAGCTGAAGATGGTTGGGCAACACAACCCTGAGGAACTCCTGCAGAGATGTCCTGGAGCTCAGATGACTGACCTCCAACAACACGGTCAACCCTCCTATATGCCAAGTATGACTCCAACAGGTGAAGAGTTTATCCCCAATACCCATTGAACCCAGTTGTGCTAAGGCTCCTTTATGCCACAAACAGTCAAATGTCGCCTTGATGTCGAGGGCTGTCATTCTCGTCTCATCTCTGGAATTCAACTTTGTCCATATTGAACCATGGCTGTAATGAGGTCAGGAGCTGAGTTGTGGAACTCACTGTATTACTGAGTAGGTGCTGCTTGATGATGTTGATGGCACCTTCCCACTATTTTACTGATGATAGAGAATTGACTGATGGGTCAGTACTTGGCTGGATTTGATTTCTCCTGTTTTTTGTGTACAGGAGATACCTGGGCAATTTTCCACATTGTTGTGTAGGTGCCAGGGTTGTAACTGTACTTGACGAGCTTGCCGAGGGGAGTGGCAAGATCTGGAGCACAAATCTTCAGTACTATTGCTGGAAAGTTGTCAGAGTCCATGGCCTTTGCATTATCCAGTATCTCCAACTATTTCTTGATATCACATGGAGTGAGTTGAATGAACAGAGGGTGGTATCTAATGCTGAGGACCAGTAGAGGAGGCTGAGCTGGATCATCCACTTGGCACTTATGGCTGAAGATCACTGTGAAAGGTTCAGCTCATCTTATGCACAGATGTGTGGGCTGTTTCATCATTGAAGGGATGGGATTGTTTGTGGAGCTGCCACTTCCACTGAGTTGTTGAATTGTCCACCACTAATCATGACTGGATGTTACAGGACTACAGAGCTTAGATCTGTTTATTGTGGGATAGTCTAAGTCTCTTTCTACCACTTGCTGATTATGCTGTTTGTCTGGAGTAAGTATTGAGGACTTTCTCAGGGCAACTTCCTCCTGATTGTATATCACTGTGGGTCACCACCTGTGCTGGGTCTGTTCTGTCAGTGGAACAAGACGTATCTAGGGATGATGATTATAGTGTCTGGGACATTTTCATCCATTTTTCTAACTTTCCCCTTAGCTTGCAAGTTTTTTCCTTTTCAAGTAGTAACTCAGTTTTCACTTGAAATATGCCATTGAATCTGCTTCTACTGCCCTTCAAGACTGCATTGCACAACTTGTAACATTGGTATTTTCTCCATGGCTTGTTTTGCCACTTAATTCTGTGCCCTCTGATTACAGACCTTGCTGCCAGGAAGAACAGTTCGTTGATTATTTTCCAAACACTGTTTGTATTTCTGGCACATATTAAGTCACCCCTGAACTTTCTTTGCTCCAAGATAGCAATCTTAATTTCCAGTCTCTCAACCTAACATTATTTATTGAAGGTAATATTCTTCCTTTTAAAAACTGATGTTTGGTCACCTTCCAGTCCTCTGGCGTGCCCTGATTCTTAGCACCTTGAGGTACCATTTCTTGGGCCTTCATTGTTACTTCTCCTTATTGCCCTCCTCATACAGTGCCAATGTTGCTGCTTTTTCCTTGGGGCAATATTAATGCATTTACTGACTTCTCTAAACCATTGATTTATCATTGTTTCATGTTGCATTTGACCAGTTTTGGGGGTAGCTCCTTTTTAATTTCTTTGCTGTAGTTGTCATCCTAATCAAAGGGCGGGCCTGACTGTCCTTTAGAACAAGTTTGAGGGTTCGAGAGATGAAAAATTATCCTCTTTAAATATTTGAATTTACAAACCTTTTTTAAAGTTAACACAAAAACTGGAAATGCAGGTTAAGAGCGCAACTAGTTCATTTGACCTGCTGTGACAGTTTTAAATGCGATATATATTTGTTTAAAGCATAATTTAGATAATTCTAGAATGCAATTGTACGGCCTGACTCAGCTCAGGCTAAGCGTTATGTCTCTAACTGATCTGTGTAGATTATGGGGATGAGATCGCTATTGAATTGCGCAGCAGTGTTGGAGCTCCAGTTGAAGTAACCCACAACTTCCAGGTGGATTTTGTCTGGAAATCAACTTCATTTGACAGGTAAGTTGCTAATTTGTCCAACTTTGCCCTTTTTTAAATATGTAGCTTTATCAGCTTTTTATTTTCTGGGGTGTAGGTTTGCTATTCAGACGTTTCATTACCTGGCTAGGTAACATCATCAGTGGCGACCTCCGAGTGAAGCGAAGCTGTTGTCTCCTGCTTTCTATTTATATCTGTTTTTATTTTCTGTCTAAATGATGTTGGCAATATTGACAGTGTCAGGCACATCCACTTTTTTTAAAAAAAGGTCAAGTGGAAGAATGCAGATTGTTTTGATCAATCCAACAATTCCATTTCACATTTCCAGCAATCCAGGACATTGTAATGTTAGTTGATATAACAATTTCTTAGCATGTGCCTGATTCCTAGAAAGGAATTTAGCTATTCTTAACAAGGGTTAAAATTAAATATTGTAGGTATAACTATTACCCACTTAAAAGGGATGCTGCATCTGGAGTTCAGTAACAGGAAGCTGTCCTGTAGCATAGGAGGAGGCTATTTGACACACCCTGCTTGTTCATGAGGTACAAATTGATCTAATTTTCCTCTTGTAAGCTTGCAAATTTCCCCTTTTTTTGTGAACTCCAGTGTCCTAATTTTCAAAATAGGAATGATTCTCTAGTATTCGGGTGCTATTGAATGCAGTAACAATATTAATGTTAATGCTTGTGATGTTGTGTGCAGAATGTCTATTGTTGCACAAGTGTAACATTTGAGTGTAAAATAGATTTGAAACTGAGAAAAAGGGAATGTATGGGGAACAATCCAGGAAGTAGGTAGTAGTTATACTCTCTGTGACATTCCTTAACTGGTCCACAAACTGGATCAGTCCGTGGTATCGGAATCTGTTAGCTCAGCTGCTGTTTGAAAGCCTTGTCTGTTTATTCCAGTGACAGGGCAATGTATACATAGTGAACTTGTGGATTTTTCATCTTACTAGAATTTAAACAATATCTGTTAGCCATCTGATCTTTATGTTTCCGTTCTTTGTGGGGAATGCCCTCCCTTTCAGATGCTTACTGTCATTTTAGTATTCCTGTGACCTGAGCACTCATCTGTGGTATAAGTGAAACTTCACTTGAATGTGTTCTTTTCCCTTCTCCCATGACAAATTGCCTTAAAAAAGTTTGCTATTATTGTACTTCCCCTGACAAAATTTCAAAGGCTGTCTTGCTGATGTTTGAGGGGCCTTACTCAGTCTCCAGTCTTCCGGCACCTCACCTGTGAGTATCGATGATACAAATATCTCCATAAGAGGCCCAGCAATCACTTCACTGGCTTCCCACAGAGTTCTAGGGTACACCAATCTGTTCCTGGATATTTATCCACTTTTATGCCTTTCAAGACATCTAGCACTTCCTCCTCTGTATTATGGACATTTTTCAAGATGTCTCCATCTAATTCCCTACATTCTGTATCTTCCATATCCTTTTCCACAGTAAATACTGATGCAAAATATTCATTTGGTATCTGCCCCATATCCTGTGGCTCCACACAAAGGCAGCCTTGCTGATCTTTGAAGAGCCCTATTCTCTCTCTCGTTACTCTTTTGTCCTTAATGTATTTGTAAAAACCCTTTTGGATTCTCCTTAACTCTACTTGCCAAAGCAATCTCATGTTCCCTTTTTGTCCTCGTGATTTCGCTCAAGTATATTCCTACCACCTTTATACTCTTCTAAGGAGTCACTCGATCTTTGCTGTCTACACCTGACATATGCTTCCTTCCTTTTCTTATTGACGACAATAAAAGCTTAGTCTAGGCTCTGATTAGAATCTTATGCAGAAGTCGAACTCCTAGCTGTTTCTTACCTCCACCCTAGGTACTGAGGCCATTTTCAGCAGCCTGGCTGTCCAAACTAAGATCTGCTAGCTTGGTACAAATTAGGGGTTCAACTTTAAAACATGAGCGGGACAGCATGTGCACAATGATGCTGTTTTCCTGGTTTCTGTGCACTGAGTGAATATTAGAGGGACTAACATAGTAAACTGGAAGAAATCCAACAAATGCTTATTGGCATATCACCATCCGATCTCACTTATTAGAGGCTGATAAGAGTTTTATGGTTGGGAATGTATTGGCTAATGCAACCAAGATTGTCCCTGAGACTTGACTAACATGATGTTGGCATGGTTGCTCCTCTCTTCACTGCAGTGTGAATTTGTACTGTGACCCATTCTGATAACATGTGCCTTTATTAAACTTTCAGAATGCAGAGTGCATTAAAAACCTTTGCAGTGGATGAGACCTCTGTGTCTGGCTACATTTACCACAAATTGCTTGGCCATGAGGTGGAGGATGTGATTATTAAATGCCAGCTGCCCAAACGCTTCACTGCCCATGGTTTGCCTGACCTTAATCACTCTCAGGTAGGCACTTTTTTGACTGACATATTAACTTCTGTCTGATTTGTCATCGGTGACTGCAGATGTTCTGTCAATGTTGTTTTCAATGCTTTTATCAAGTCCAGCCTGTAATCTCCCAGTTGTACTTTGCGCAGGCTGTGCAAGGAAACCTAACCTCAGTAAGATTGCACCATACATGGTCAGGCTTAGAGCTGTAAGATGTAAGAACTAAGGTGCTCATTTTAATCACACTTCTGTAACCTGCTGTGCTATATTTTGAACACACTCCATATTTATGGTCAGCATCCTTTTAAATTCAAAACTGATCATAAAACAAGGGAAGCAGCAAATTTTACCGATTTGCAATGTTAGTTGCCTATTGTTGCAGCGTCAGCTTGGATCAAAACAGGAAGTGAAAATGAGACTTCCAAGAGAAACTGCATTGTTAGTGTCTTAAGCATTGAGCCATTCAGCCCACCAGTCACCACAAGGTGGCAGCATGTGATGCCTGAGATATTGTTGCCCCACCTCAATTTGGCCCTTTTACCTCTGAAGGCAGCAATGGCATCTTTTTAATGCTTTACCACAGAAAACTGCTACAATCAACAGCACAGCAGTAAATTAGGTTACATTGCCAAGGATTAATAAATCTATGCATCACCGTAGATCTGTCAGCATTGAAACAGCTGTCTTAAAAATGATATGATTTTTTTCATGGATGTAGCAGTTGCATGGCTGAAATATTGTGTTGGCGGGACAATATGGATACAGTAGTTTTCCAGACTAATTCACGTGGCATACGTGATTGTTCTGACTGCTGAAGCTAACCCGTGCAATGCTTCAATGTACTAACTGCGCTGTGATGAGTGAGTCATTTTGTACTGCATCGTTTTCCTAGCTGTAATGTATTTCAAATCGACTTATGCAGTGTTTATATCAGAGTATCTTTAACACGTTTAAGTCATATGTAAACATTCTGCCTCTGCAGCTTCAATTATGCTACTTGGTGAAATGTGAAACATTTAGTAGATATAAATAATTTGATGCAATCTGGATATTGCTTACAAACTGCTTGGATTTCCAAAAGCTTTGAAGTTTTACTATGTCAAAAGAAGAACTGAAAGGTACAAGTGCAATTATAGGTTATACTGCAGTGAAGCGCATCGCACAATCAAAACTCTCATCAGATTGCTATCCATGATAGATAAGATGAGGTTTTAATCTTTTCAACAGGTTTATGCTGTGAAGACTGTTCTGCAGCGTCCCCTCAGTCTAATCCAAGGACCACCAGGCACTGGGAAAACTGTCACCTCTGCTACGATAGTTTATCATCTGGCCAGGCAAGGCAATGGGTAAGCAGCAACTCCTTTTCATACTTAATGTAGGAGTCATCGAATCATACACAGGAGTAGGCCATTTGGTTTCTCAAGTCTGCACCACCATTTAGTGCCTGCCCTTGATAATGTTTCATTCCCTTAACAAGAATCTATCTATCTTTACCTTAAAAATGTTCAAGGACTCTACTTCCAGCACCTTTTCAGGAAGAGTTCCAAAGATCCATGGCATTCTGAGAGGAAAGAAATGTATCTATTTGTTTTAAATGGATTATTACTGGTTTCTAAACAGTGTACCCTGATTTTAGATTCACCCATAAGCGGAAATATCTTCGTTCCCAGCCTGTCAAACCCCTTCAATATTTTGTTTCAATCCAATCGCCTCTTACTCTTCTAAACTCCACCAGGTACAAGCCTAACCTGTCCAGCTGTTCCTTGAGGCAACCTGCCCGTGCCCATTTTTGGTCTGATGAACTACAAAACTACCTCCAAAGAATTTACGTCTATCTTTAAATAAGATGAATATTATACGTGGTACAACAGATGCAGTCTCGCCAATCTTGGAGTCATAGAGATGAACATTACAGAAACAGACCCTTCGGTTCCAAATCATCCATGCCAACCAGATATCCAATCCTGACCTAACCTAGTCCCATTTGCCAGCACTTGGCCCATATTTCACTTAAACCCTTCTTATTCAAACACCCATCCAGATGCCTTTTAAATGCTGTAATTGTACCACCTCCTCCACTTCCTCTGGCAGCTCATTCCATACGTGTGTCACCCTCTGCATGAAAAAATTGCCTTGGGTCCCTTTTTATGTCTTTTCCCCCCTCACCCTAAACCTATGCCCTTTAGTTCTGGATTCCCCCACCCCAGAGAAAAGACCTTGTCTATTTACCCTATCCATGCCCCTTGTAATTTTATAAACTTTCATAAGGTCACCCCTCAGCCTCCCACGCTCCAGAGAAAACAGCCCTCTGTATAACTAAAACAAACAACCTACTTTTGTGTTCAATTCCCCTCAAAAAGTGGTAACATTTTATTTGTTTTTCAGATCACTTGCATATGAGCCAATATGATTCATGCACGAGGACACCCAGATTCTTTCTTCCCTCTCACTGTTCAGATAATACACTGATTTACTTGCTCTCAATCTTGTATTCATCCAAATATGCTATACCCTGTACTATGAACTTTTATTTTCTGCAAGAGCCTTTGATGTGGATCATTAGCAAATGCTTTATGATGGTCTAAGTGCAATACATCCACCGTTAGCCACAGTACATGATACTGCAAAGAACTCCAATAGAATGGTAGAACATCAAACTATGCTTATTCTGTCTGATTACCTAAACTTATCCAGGTACTCTGCTGTAACTCATTTAATAATAGCTTCAAAAGTTATCGCTGATGTAGGTGTCAAGCTGTAGTTTCTTGCTTTCTGTTTCCCTCTCTTTATGAATAAAGGAGTCACATTGGCTATCTCCCGACCTAATGGGATTCTCCCTGAATCCAGGGAACTTTGAAAATATTAAAACTTTCTCACTCTCCATTTCTTTTAAGACTGTAGAATGAAGTCCATCAGGACCCTGGCGCTTGTCAGCCCATAGTCATTGTGGTTTTGTTTTTTCCCCCTTCAGTTTTTCCCTGCCTTCCATTTCTTGATTTATTTATGTTACTTGTATGTTTTGTCATGAAGATCAATGCAAAATACCTGTTCAATTTGCCTGCTATTTCATTATTTTCTGTTATTAATTCTTCAGCCTGAATTCTCGAACCAACCCTCATTTTCCTATCATTTGTTGAATCACCTTTAATTCAGAAAAATTGCAGAAACTCATGTACTCTGTCCAGAAATTTAAACATATTAAAATCTTCTAACTTGCACGGTTAAGATTTTTGATTGTTTTTTTGTTATCACATGTACCTAAGTACAGTGAAAAGTTTTTTGTTTTGCGAGCAGTATAGGCAGTTCATAAAAAGGACGTAGTGATCATGAGTGAGGTATATAGGGTTATGGCTGCACAAAGCACGATCAACATTATTTCAAGTTAGAGAAGTCCATTTGGCTGTCTGTTAAGGCTAGGGAAGAAGCTGTTCTTGAACTTGTTGGTGTTTGTGTTCAAGCACTTTAAGTTTATTACTATCTTTGACATTTCTAGTTAGCCATAGATAGTGGAATGGTTCTTTGTTGGAATGCATTCTGTATAATGTGAAATAACCCCTTAACTCCCTGCCACTACATCCCTATTCACCTGTCCTTTATCGTTGTTTGCCAGTTCACTTTAACCATGTTGCTTTCATGCTCTCACAAAGGAGGAGGTTCTGTATAGCCAATATGAAGAGCTAGATTTCAAATTAAACAGAACCTCAAGGGTCATAATGTAGAAAAATAATCCCCCCTCCCTCCAGCGGAAGGTAAAATTCAATCATCATATGGTTGCTGGTTTCTAAGGAAGCCTTCACTACGAGACCATTAGTTAATCCTGTCTAATTGCATAATAGCAGGTCCAGGATATACTGCTGACTGGTCAGCTCTAGCATGTACTTTTCTCAGAAACCCCCCTGAAAGCAGCGCATGAACTCCACATCTTGGCCACCTTTGTCTGTCTTGTCTTTTCTGATTAATATGTAGATGAAAATATCTCATGATTATTCTTTTGACTTTCTGACAAACTCTCATTTATTCCTTTATGGTATATTCTATTGTGGCCTGTGCGCCACTCTCACAAATGACTTCTTGCCTTTATAATTTATACCCAACTATTTGTTCACCTTAATTCTCTGAACTTGAGTCGCTGTTATATTGTGTTAATATTGTCATTAACGCAGCCTCCACCTTCTACTTCCCTGTAGTGCTTAAATGCCCTGTACTGTTCAACACTCATGGTATCTATGACATCCTGCAGCCATGTCTCTGTAATGGCCACCAGGTCATACATGTTTATATTTACACTCAGTTCATTCATTTTGTTTTCACCACTATGTGCAGAACCTTTACAGAAAGGTACAGAACCTTTAGTTTTATCTTCAATTTTTTAAAAATAAATTCTGATTTTTGTCTGCTGGTTGACTCCTAGATTCATGCATTCCATCCCTTCCTGTCAAGGTCTGTTTATAGTTTCCATATTAATATTTTGCCTTAACGCTAATCTTTTGATTTGATCCTGAATTTGGTGTCTCGTCCCCGCTATTCAAAGTCCCCTGTATCTGTTATGCTGTTAGCAAGAACACTGCCCCCAGCACAGTCCAGGTGGGTATTATCCCATTGTTTCACATTCCACACTGTGCTGAACTGCTGCTAAAGCCTCAAAGTGAAATCCACTTCTCCCATGCCATTCTTTGAACCATGCATTAATCTCTCCTATGTACCCTATGCCATTTGCACATGACTCCAATAATAATCCATAGGTTTTGACCTGTGAGGTTCTGTATAATTTAACACCAGCTCTTTATACTGGCTATTCAGCATCACCTCACCTTTCTTGCCTGTGTTATTCATATCTGCATGCTCCAGGACAGTTGGTTCCTCCCAGCCCTGAGCAGACCTCCCTAATGTCCCTAGTAGGCAAGTAACACAGCCACCTGACACTCACTTTATGTGGGCCAATGTTAATCCTCTCACTGAAGAATCCCATAATTTATTGATACTCAACCACACAATGAAATAGTCAGACAAGTGACCAAAACCTTGGTCAAAGAGAGAGGTTTGAAGAAGCGTCATAAAAAGAGGTGGTGATATAATGAGGAAATTCCAAAGGTTGGCCACTCAGCAGCTGAAAGTCATGGAGCAGTGAATGTTAGGGTTGTGTAAGAGTGTAAATTGAGTTGACTCATTTTCCAACGTGGTTAATGTCCTGTATTCATATCTCCATACTTAAACCAGTTCCTGCTTCTGATCATAAACCTCTGTGTGAAGATTAACATCCTGAGTTCATGTGCGTATTTTCCTACTATCAGTGGTTTTGTAACATCCTGCCAGCGTCACAACATTAAAGGATAACTCTCAATGTGCTTGGGTGATATAAGAATTTTAATTGATATATATTACAAACTTGGTTTGTTCAGTTGACTAAGTGACTTTCTCATATGTTTAGAGATTTCTTGGGCTGGGTTCACCTTGGTTAAACAGGAGCTGATCTTCTTGAAACGAAGAAGTTGTTTATAGAATTTGTTGTGTTCCTGCATTATATCTGTCTGTGTGTGATATCTTCATTGTATGAAGTCATTCTAGGCTGAAGTTCAAAATACATTTAAAATGAATTATTGCTCTTTTGTGGGGTTCTAATGTGCTTTCTTTTTTAATTCTAGCCCTGTCCTGGTATGCGCTCCGAGTAACATTGCCGTGGACCAGTTGACTGAGAAGATTCATCATACAGGTCTGAAGGTGGTGCGTCTCTGTGCCAAGAGTCGTGAGGCTATTGATTCACCAGTCTCTTTCCTGGCTCTGCATAATCAAATCCGTAACATGGATAGGTAAGAAGCAACTATTTGTTGGTAGCCCTTCTCAGCCCAAAAGCTAGCATCTATAGATAAATCCTATGTTACCTTTGAACTAAAATGTGGTCTTGCGTGAGGGTGCTGTAAGCAGGCAATAATTAATTGTTTCAGGATTCGATCTTTCATGACCTCTATTTCCCGGAGTGCTTCAAAAGTACCACATTAAACATCAGTTAATTTTTTTTGGTGGTCTGTGTTGCTGAGGGCTATGGAGAGCTTCTCTTATATACAGCATTCCGCAATTGCTTTACTCTGGCCTGTCGAGTCTGCCACTCATTTAGGGTGGCAGGGTGGCTCAGTGGTTAACACTGCTGCCTCACAGTACCAGGGACCCAACTTTGATTCCAGACTCTGTGCAAATCCCATAGAAAGATGCCATTCTCCCAGAGTCTGCATGGATTTCCTTCGGGTGCTGCCATTTCCTCCCACAGTTCAAAGCTGTGCAGGTTAGATGGATTGGCCTTGCTAAATTGTTCAAGCTAGGTTGACTATTCATGGGAATTAGGTAGGCGAAAAGTCTGGTTGGGGTGTTGGTGTGGACTCTGGCAGAGTGGCCTGCTTCCGTACTGTGGTGATTCTATGTTCATATTGTAGATCAAGTTCTGTTTGTGATGGATTGGCCCTAATTACATTATTTCACCAATTAATAACGTGTGTGGGTTATATGTTAATTATTTTAGCACTTAGCAGTGGACTTGTCTGTCATAATGAAAATGTAAGAACCTGCATAAAATCCAAGCCTATGATAGCAGTCTCTAAGTCAGAGATCATACAGAAGCCTGGAATAGCTTGTAACTAACAGAGTTGTAATTGGTTGATTTATGACTACATTCTGCAGTGTTGAACTCTCTCTACCTGGTATCTGTGAAGGACACAACTCCACACAGGCACTGAAGCCATTCATTTAGCCTGGTGTACTTAACCATATAAAGCATCATAGCTCATCCAAAATGTATGGATAGTAATCAGGAATGACAGCTTTGTCTAATTTTTAACACTTGCTTAATTCTGAATTTGAACAGTCATTCCTGGTCTTTTGCCTTAGCCTCTTGCTCTCTAAACTCAGTAATTATTTTATGTTTCACACGGAATGCAGGCTAAAAGAGCAGCTCTCTCTTAGAATACCAGGCTGTTCCTCAGTATGGGTTTTGCCTCATCCGGGTGATCTTAATCCACATATTTTGGAAGCTGCTCCCAGCAGAAGACAAGGATCAGTGAGACTAGTTCTAGCTGTGTTGTAATTACCAGCTTTGTTGAGGGCCATCAGTAACTACAGTAGCAAGATATGTTACATTTGTTCATTGCTATATAGTGTGGCCAATGCATGAATTCAAGTAGACGACAATACAGTAAGGAGTCTTGGCCAGATTTCCCTGATTTATGTATCTTTGATAACTAGAATTTATGTTTTATAACATCTTTGCTCTGCTTGACAGTATGCCTGAATTGCAAAAATTGCAGCAGTTAAAGGATGAGACTGGCGAGTTGTCATCTGCAGATGAGAAGCGCTACCGTGCACTCAAAAGGACAGCTGAGCGGGAACTGCTGATGGTAAGAAATCTGTCACAGTCCTGATTTCCCATTTTGTAAATCATGTGCTACATAACTCCCAGAGTGTAAGTGCTGGGTTTCAACATAAAGCTTCTATTGGCAGTGCCGAGGCTTAGAGGAGGGTTTTGTCAACCATCTGTCGTCCCAGGAAGAGTGGCTGAGAAGTAGAGTTTCAAGTGTTGGACCAGGAAAAGCTGCTTTGTGTTTGGAAGAGAGGGTCTCTGTCCTCAAATGGATTGGAGAAATATTCAAGGCTGTGGGAGTCAGCAGCATTTTTGAATCCATTCCAAATTTCCCTTGGGGGAAGTGGTAATGCACTGCCTTTTTGAATAGCTGCAGCCCTTTGGCTGTAGGCGGTCCCACACTGCTGTTAGGTTTCCAGTTCCAGAATCTTGACCCAGTGACAGTGAAGGAATATTTCCAAGCTGCTCCCAGCAGAGGACAAGGATGAGTGTGAGAGACTGGTTCTAGTTGTGTTGTAATTACCAGCTTTGTTGAGGGCCATCAGTAACGGCAGTAGAAAGGTATGTTACATTTGTTCATTGCTATATAGTTCGGCCAGTGCATGAATTCACATAGATGGCAATGCAGTCTTAGCCACATGTCCCTGAGTGACTTGGAGGCGTCTTGCAGGGGGGTGACTTTCATATGTGCTTCAGGGTTAAGGTTACAAGTTTGGATGGCACTCAAGGCAGCATGGCAGATTGTGAAAGGAGTGAATGTTGAAGGTGGTATGTGGGTTACCGGTCAAGCAGGCTGTTTGTCCTGGGTGCTGTTGAGATTTTCAAGTATTGCTGGGGCCACCCTGATCCAGGCAAGTGGAGAGTATTCTACCACATTCCTGACTTGTGCCCAGCAGATGGTGGATAGGCTTTGAATCAGGAGTTATCTAGCTTAATATTCCCAGCTTCAGTCTGATCTATCCTTGTCGCTAGAGTATTTAAGAGCTGGTTCTGTTTGGCTTCTGAATAATGGTAATCTCCACAATGATATTCAATTGAATTTATTGTCACGTGTACCGAGGCACAGCAAAAGCTGTGTTGCGAGCAATACAGGCAGATCAGAGTTAAGTAGCATAGATAGTAAATAATAGGTAGACAGTGGCAAAAACAAAAACACTGGTACAGGTGAATGTTAAGAGTTTGAGAGTCCATTTGGTATTCTAACAGTAGGGTAGTAACTGTTGCGGAAAACGGCTGGTGCGTGGGTTCAGGCTTATGTATTTTCTCCCATATGGTAGAGGTTGTAGAAAAACGTTGCCAGGGTGGGATGGATCTTTGAGAATGCTGGTGGCCTTTCCTTGACAGCGGGCCTGGTAAATGGATTCTATAGATGGGAGGTTGGCCTTTGTGATTGTCCGGGCAGAGTTCACCACTCTCTGTAACTGTCTCCAATCTTGAATGGTACAGTTGCCATACCAGGTAGTGATACATCCAGACAGAATGCTCTCGATGGCGCACCTATTAAAGTTGGCAAGAGTATTCACCGTCATGCCAAATGTCCTCAGTTGCCTGAGGAAGAAGAGATGTTGTTCGGCCTTTGTAACCAGTGCATCCACCAGTCCAAGAAAGCTTGTTGTGGATGACCACTCACAGGAGCTTGATACTCTCCACTCATTCCACCTCTGTGCTGTTAATGTGTGGGGGGGGGCATGAGTAACATCCTGCCAAAAGTCTATAATGAGTTCCTTGGTTTTGCTGGTATTGAGAACTAGGTTGTTCTTGGTGTACCATTTTACCAGGTCTTCCACCTCCTGATTCAACCAACTATGACGGTGTCATCGGTGAATTTGTGAATGGCATTAGTCTTGTATTTGGCGACGCAATCATGGGTATATGGTGAGTACAGTAGGGGGCTGAATATGCACCCCTGGGAGCTCCAGTGTTGTGTTGGTAAGGATGAAGTATTATCCCTAATCTTCACTGCAGTTACAGAGATTGGGGCTTAGTCCGAGGGGATAATTGTTGAAGGCTGGACTGTAGTCAATGAGTAGGATTCTTACATAGCTGTTCTTGGTGTCAAGATATTCTAGGGAGGAGTGAAGGGCAAATGATATGGCATCTGACATGGATCTGTTAGTCCGATAGGCACATTGGAGTGGGTCATGAGTAGTGGGGAGGCTGGAGTTGATTAATGCCATGACCAGCCTTTCAAAGTATTTCATGCACTTCATGACCACCGAAGTTAGGGCCACTGGGTGGTAGTCATTGAGACCATGCTGCATGAGCCTTCCTAGGCACAGGGATGATGTTGACTCTCTTGAAACAGGCAGGGACAGTGAGTGGCATGCTGCAGGGAGAGGTTGAAGATATATCCGAGAAGACCTCTGCCAGTTGACTTGCGCATACTATGAGTGCACAGTCTGGTACTCCATCTGGTCCCATCACTTTCCTTGGATTCTCACACAGTGGGGGATTAGTGCTAGTAAAACCATTGAGTGTCATGGGACAATGATTAGATTCTGTCTTGTTGGAGATGATCATTGCCTATTACTTGTATGGCATGCATGCTACTTGCCACTTGTCAGCTTGGATCTTGTTGCATTTGGACATGGACTGCACAGCATCCTCACTTCTGATCTTATAATGGAGGAAGGTCATGATAGGGCAGTTGAAGATGGTTGGATCAAGGACACTCCCCTGAGGAACTCCAGCAGCAATGTCCTGGAGTTGAGATGACTGACTTCCAATCAACATAACCATCTTCCTTAATGCTAGCTATGACTTCAAGCAGAGAAATTTCCTCTAATTCCCATTGATTTGAATTTTGCTGCATGCACCTTGATGCCACTTGTGTTCAAATGCTGCCTTGCTGTTTGGAGCAATCCCTATCACCTCCGCTGTGAAATTCAGCGCTGCCTGTATTTGGACCAAATCTGTGATGAGTGCTGAGTGAACTGGTGGAACCCAATGGAGTAGCACTGAATAGATTATTCATGATTGATAGTATTAGTGACAATTTTCATCACGATAGCTGGTGACCAGGTTGGATTTGTCTTTTTATTTGTGTAGACTTGACAACCTTGGGGCAATTTTGCACATTGCTGGTTAGATGCCAGTGTTGTAACTTGGCTGGGTACACAGTTGGTTCTAGAGCACCATAAGACATAGGAGTGGAAGTAAGGCCATTCGGCCCATCGAGTACTAATCTTGAGTACTATTGCCAGAATGTTATCAGAGCCCATCGGCTCCATAGTATCTGGTTCCTTTGGATATTTCTCAGTATTAACTGAAATGAATCGATTTGGTCGAAGATTAGCTTCTGTGATATTGTGGATCCCATGGGAGGAGGCGGCAATTAATCATTCATTCAACGCTGTGGCTGAAGACTGAAACAAATGCTTTAGTCCTGCCTATTGCACTGATGTGCTGTACTCCCCATTGCTGAGGGTGGAGATTATTTTGGAAGCTCCACCTTCTGTTACTTTAGTTGTCCATGTTGGAGGTCTGCAAATATTTGAAATGATGTGTTGATTGTGGGATCACTTGGCTCTGTCAATCACTTGCTCTTCTGCTGTTTGCCACCCAGGTAGTCCATGGTAGCTTCATCAGATTGTTGCTTTCTGTTTAGGCATATCTAGTACTTTTGCTGGCATACTCTCCTTCCTTTTGAATCAGGGTTGGTTCTCCATCTTTGGTAATGGGAGGGTGAGGGATATGCTGGACTGAGGTATTTTTGATGAGGTTGAATATTGCTGTAGTTATATCTGAAAGGTTTCTTTTTGAGTTTTGACTGAGTTCTTGTCTGTCTTTTTCAGAATGCAGATGTTATTTGCTGTACCTGCGTTGGAGCTGGTGACCCACGCCTGGCTAAGATGCAGTTCCGTTCCATTCTCATTGACGAGAGCACACAGGCCACAGAGCCTGAATGTATGGTCCCTGTAGTGCTGGGAGCAAAGCAGGTATGTCAAATGCAGCTGCACACATTCCAGGTGCTGGGGCTAAGGCTGTTGCAAATGATGTACTGGGCTTTATATTCTGAAGACAAGGGCTGTTTTTATTTTGGGGATCTAATGTACAGTTACCTGAAATTCTGATTAATTGACAGTTGGCTCAGGGACATGATAGCCTCGTGGTATTGTTGCTGGACTATTAATCCAGAGACCCTGGTAATGTTCCCTGGGCCACGGTTCAAATCCTACCATGGCAAATGATGCAATTTGAAATCACTAAATACAGGGGAACCTCGATTATCCGAACGTGATGGGAGGCCACTTTTTCGTTTGGATAATCAACTATTCGGTTAATCAATTAAATGCCTTTCCTCTGGGGCTCAGAGTTTTTAAAGTCTGCTCCCCATTCAGGAGACTGCAGCACCACACAGCGTGTGAGCCCCCACCCTCAACACCGTTCCCCACCACTCCCTACCCTGTGCAACACTCTGCCCCACCCCCAACCCTGTCCAACACTGCCCCCTCCCCAACTGCCCCCCCAACCCCGTCCACTCCCGCCCCCTCTCCGGGGCAGCTGGACTGGACACAAACAACAAGACTGTTGCTGCCTTTGTGGGGTAAGTCTCCAAATGGCACATACACACAGCCACAGCCCCACACACGCAACTTTTTAACAGATTCCACCTTTGCCCTGTACAGGACAATGTTGGAGAGATTATCTAGGTATGGGGTTTAGGATATACTCCTGTGTAGAACTACAGGGAAAATGTTTCTATCGGGACCTTGAGGTCTCCTTTCGATAAGCCAATTTTTGGATAATTGGTATTCGGATAATTGATGTTCCTCTGTATTTGGAATGATGACCGTGAGCCCATTGCCGATTGTCAAAATCTCATCTGGTTTACTAAAGTCCTTGAAGGCAGGAAATTGTGATTCCTAAAAAGATGTGTGGAATTATCCATTGCAATTTGCTATATAAACTGGATTGGGGTTAATCTGGTTAAAGCTGTTTAAAACAAAATGGGATGGACTTGTTGGTTGTACATTTTGACAATGCCACGTGATGTTCATTGAGAACCCAACAGTGAAGGAGGAGAGAGAGGGTTTCATCCCATTTGTATGAGAGAGGAGCTAACTTCATGGTTTGTACTCAGCGTTATTTTAAAGTTTTCCTTTTGATTGCGACATGAGAACGAGGCTAGCAGCTGTTTGATTATCACAGTGAACTGAAGCTGTGTACTGTCTTTCTCTTACAGCTGATCTTGGTGGGTGACCATTGCCAGCTTGGTCCAGTGGTTATGTGTAAGAAAGCTGCGAAAGCTGGTCTGTCTCAGTCGCTTTTTGAGCGTCTGGTTGTTCTGGGGATCAGACCAATTCGTCTGCAGGTTCAATACCGGATGCATCCAGCTCTCAGTGCCTTTCCATCCAACATCTTCTATGAGGGCTCACTGCAAAATGGTGTCACAGCAGGTACGTACATTAGAAGTGGGATAATTTTCAAATTTCTACTTAATTCCTCTTCTGTAAACCGGGCTCTAAACCTATGTGCTTGAGGCAATTAAGTTTCTGTGTACCTAAGATTTGTTAAGATTCTGTTGCTTCTCTTGTGCACCAGCCAATGTTTCCTACAGTCATATTAAATAGGCTGATGTTTTTTGGGAATTTGATTTTGGGGTCCCTATGAGTATGACTCTTTGTGGGGATCCCCATCCCTCGTTGTAATTATCTGCTTTCTTTCCCCACTTGCTGGAATGTTGGTTCAGTATGCCATTCCAATGTCATTGTGACTGGTGGTAGAGAAACTGCTGAGAGCAGAAGTCCTATTTCGCAAAACAAAATAAATCACCTAAAAGTAGACACCGCACATCCTCAGAATGTAGTATTTGACATCATTTTTATTTCTAAGTAAACCCAACCATATCTTTCTACATTAGTGAATTAGATTGAAGCTCCAAAAACATTTTGTTCTTCATCAACAATATAGTTAGTAATTCTGCAATTTGATCCCGGTCCCTAACTGGATTGCAAATAATTTTACTTGGGGGGGTGCTTAAATGCCTTAGTGCTGCAATGGGAGATTTAACAGAAGATTGGAGGAACAATCCTCAGTGCAAGCGGCTTGCTGGGTGAGTGTATGGATGAGGCAAGTGGATGAACCTAGCATTATTCTTATGGTTTTTTTGATTTCGCAGCGGATCGCATTAAGAAAGGCTTTGACTTCCAGTGGCCACAGCCAGACAAGCCAATGTTCTTCTATGTAACCCAGGGCCAGGAGGAAATTGCTAGCTCGGGGACCTCCTACCTCAATAGGTATGTACGTGGTTAACAGATCCTTATCCTATCGAGCTCTGAAGCAACTTAGAAACATAATGTATATTTTTAATCAAACCTTGTTCATGATAATTCTCCAATCATGAAGCAAGTTGTCATTCCTTGGCTTTTTGGGAGAGGTGTAAGGGATCCTTTATATTTCAGATCGTACTCATTCTCAATATCTCACTTCATGATCTGTGAATCACTGTCAAAAGTGCAGCAGCCAATTTTGTGTGTAGTAAGATTGTTTTAACCTAAAGTTGGGTGAGATTATTGTGGAAAGCAGTTTGTTAAAATCACCAGATTTTAACAATGTTTGTTGAAGTGAAATTGAACCTTACTCCAATTTCAGGACTGAGGCAGCCAATGTAGAGAAGATCACCACCAAACTGCTGAAGGCAGGTGCCAAGCCAGATCAAATCGGTATCATCACACCATATGAGGGGCAGCGATCCTACCTGGTGCAGTACATGCAGTTCAGTGGTTCCCTTCACACCAAACTCTATCAGGTAGCATTATAAATATCTTGATGCTTTCTAAGTGAACTGTCAAGACTTTGTTGTTTTCTCTGGTTGTGCTTTTCTGAGACTGTAACAATAATTACAGCAGTATAGTTGTTGTATTTTGCTGTTTTCTAATGAAGATTGACTAATGTGTGACAATTAGATGGTTGGATGATGTAAAGTTCTTGTTTGTGCTCATGATTCAGGAGGTGGAAATTGCCAGTGTTGATGCGTTCCAAGGCCGAGAGAAGGACTTCATCATCCTATCCTGTGTCCGAGCCAATGAGCATCAAGGCATTGGATTTCTCAATGACCCCCGGCGATTGAATGTGGCCCTCACAAGAGCGAGGTGAGCAGGAGGGATACAAAAGAGTAAGGGAGGGAGGTGGTACAGTCAAAGTGAAGAGTTAGATTGGAGGATGGTGCAAGATCAGGTCCAAAATGCTATCCTACTGTATCTCAAGTCCCTGGTGGTGCATATTAGTCCTTGATCCTGAGTGAATCTCTTCTGAGATGACTATTTGAGAGTAAGGTTTGTGCACGACTGTGGCTTGTAGCATGGTTTCAAATTGTAAATGTTCACTATTATTGGTGGTACTATTCCTAATTTGCTTCACTGCACAGTATTTATGCCAGTTCTATAATTTGTAAAGGTCAAGATGCTTATCACTTTGTATATCTGTGTTTCTTTGCCCTGCTCCTTATCCTTTTTGTTCTTTACCATCAATCAAACCCCTGCATAATCACCAACAAGCTGCCTCTTCTGCTCTGTTTAGAAAATGTGATTTGATTTTTTGCACGTATAATTATGTTCTGTGGGTGGTGCAACTTGAACTAATTAGTACAAATAACTGGAGTTCAAAATTTTAAGATTCACGTTTGGGGAAGTATACTGAAGCTGCTGTTCCTTGTATGACTACTTTTGTCTCCTACATTTTCACACCCATGTCTGCTGGACAGTATTGGATGGTTAGGCTTGAATGATTTGGCTTGAATTTGTTGAATTGGGCTGTTGGGTCATTGGACATTCCTTTTTGATTCAAGCTGGAAGTTGATGTATCAATTTTGCTTTGCAGATATGGTGTGATTATTGTGGGAAATCCAAAGGCTTTATCCAAACAGCCACTGTGGAATCACCTGCTGAATTATTACAAAGAACAGAAAGTGCTGGTGGAGGGACCACTGAATAATCTCCGCGAGAGTCTAATGCAATTCAGCAAACCACGGAAACTTGTCAACACCATCAATCCGGTGAGCAAACTATCCAGCCTGTGTTTAACTGCTGATTCCAACTTGCTGATTGATCAGAATAGATTTATAGTAAGTTATCTGGTTCCCTGTTGATGAAACTGTAATTGAAGCCAAAGTTAGCTTGATTGTTGTATGCAGGTCAGGAATGTTCTGGGTACCCCCACATTTTGCAAATATATGTGACAGTGAAAAGTAATTAATTTATTTCAGTACAGCTTGCTTGGCTGAGGTTCCTCCCTACGTTTACAATAGAAACACCACCATGTGCAAGTTGTCCTCCGAGCCACTCACCATCCTGGCTTGGAAATATATCACCATTCCTTTAGTGTCAGTGGGTCAAAGTCCTGGAATTTCTCTAAGGGCGTTGTCGATCTACCTACAGCACATGGACTGCAGCAGTTCAAGAAGGTAGCTCACCTGCCACTTTCTAAAGAAGAACTAGGGTTGGGCAGGAATTGGCTCAGCCAGTGACGCTCATGTCCCAAAAATGAATAAAACAAGAATATACATTTAATGGTTTAACATACTTTCCTTTCTTGGCTTGAAGTTTGAAAGGTAGAGGTGGAGGATTGGCGAGCCATTTTCACAAGCGGCCCTTTTAGTAGGGGTGATTCTAAATTATCTTGTGAAGTATTCTGATGCCTGGCCTGAAATCTGTGGGAAGTTGGCCACTTACTACTGGCGTACTCTTCCCTGTCTGCTAAATGATAGCTTGAGTTTGCTACATTAACCTCCACTCCTGTGTGAAAGGGCTGTGTTCTAGTCTGTCTGCATAGCATTAATTTCTTTTGTTACATGGGATGCAGTGTGTTAGCAAGGAATCGTCTGTCACCCAACCTATGTAAGAGAGCAGATTTTCTTTTTCCCTAGGGAATACTAGTGAGCCTGATGGGTTTTTACAAAAATTACTATAATCTAGTTTAAGCATTGTATGCTTTTACTTAATTCTACTGCACTGTTTCCATTGCAGCTTTTAATAGTTTTGTTGGGCTTTCAGCTAATTGACTGGTGTTCAGTATTCAAAACTGTTCTTTATTGATGCACTGAGCTGTATGGTATTGTTGTGTTCTAGGGAGCCCGGTTCATGACGACAGCTATGTATGATGCTCGAGAAGCTATTATCCCAGGCTCTGTATATGACAGGAGTGGCCAGGGTAAGATTGTGTTTGATCTCCGTTGTAAATTTTAAAACAGTTTAACCCAATAGAGGATGTTCCATCGGCTCGTGCCCTACATTTCATTCTTAAATCAGTTGTGATGCTGTGTTGTCATCTGGTTCCACAGATATTGAAATTCTTCTCTTGCTGCTGTGGGTTATTAAGGAGCTATGATGGAATTAATACCTAATGCAACAAACTCAAATGCACCCCCCAACCTTACATGAAAGTGGTTACTGTGTTGTCCACAACCAGCATGTTAAACCAGTCTACGCCATGTTCCAGTATAATGTTGTGCCTGATGACAGTTGGGCTCCTCAGTCACTATTTTTTTTCTCCTAATACTTGCACTATTTTCCTCTTCAGCAGGTCGTCCATCCAACATGTACTTTCAAACCCATGACCAGATTGGGATGATTGGAGCCAGCCCCAGTCATGTTGCTGCAATGAATATTCCCATTCCCTTTAATCTGATGATGCCCCCAATGCCACCTCCTGGGTACTTTGGACAAGCAAATGGACCAGCAGCAGGTGAGCACTGAGACAGAGAGATATCTGAATGTAGGCTTGTGAGATGTCCCAGGGCAGAGGATACTGGAACTATTATGAACACTTGGATTGTAAGGGTATTGATATTTTATACAGAAGTGACTGTCATGAAGTTAGAGACCTCCTGAAGAGTTTAATTTTCAAATTTTATAAATTGATAGTGTCCAGTGCTTCCTGTCACATTTAAGTAATGAATTTTAATGATCTATCCTTCCTAATTCACCTTGGAAGGGAAACGTAAAGCATTTGCTGCTTGGCCTGCTGGTGTCTGTAGTTAGTTTCTTGGGTACTTGTGGCACTTGTCAGCCCTGTCCCAGGTCACTGCATAGTTATATGTGGTTTTACATTCAGAATGCTGAACCTTCAGTGTCTTTATTTTGTACAGTGGGGTTCTGCAGTGCTGGCAAAGCAACAGATCCTGCTGTTTCTTTATGAAGCTCAGGTGCAGGAGCATTTGGGTCATAGCCAGGCAGGTTCAGAGCAAGTTTTTTCTTTTCAAGGTCGTGGAATTGCAAAAGGAAAAGTGGGCCGTGGGGCTCGCCAACGAAACCGTGGCATGGGGAACCAGCTGAACAGCCAGTCAAATCTGCCAAACAGCCAAGCCAGTCAGGATGTGGTGTCTCAGCCATTCTCTCAAGGGCCTCTGACCCAGGGCTACATCTCAATGAGCCAGCCTTCACAAATGAGCCAGCCTGGCCTTTCTCAGCCAGAACTCTCTCAGGTAAATCGCTGTACTGCTCAGTTCTGCACCTGTCCATTTTTCTGGAATTATACAAGAAGAATCACATGCTGTTGAGTTAATGGGAGTTATTTGCTTTGCTCATGCACAAAGGTTTTTGAGAACTGCAATCTCATTCCAAAGTTGAGGTTTGATTTGTCCCCCTCTGCCATAGAGTCTGACTACTTTCACCCCAGTGTACTGTTACCTAGCTGTGCCTCTCCCTCCATCCATCTGTTCCTCAAACCCTTTTTTTAAACCACTTCATTCATTAATTCATGGGATGTAGACCTCACTGGCCAGGCCAGTATTTATTACTCAGAGGGTTGTTAAGAATAAACCACATTGCTCTGGGTCCGGAGTCACATAGACCAGACCAGTTGGGGATAGCACATTTCCTTCCCTGAAGGACATTAGTGAACCAAATACGTTTTTCCAATAATTGGCGATGGCTTCATGGTCATCAGTGGGCTCATTCTTGATTTCAAATTCCACCATCTGCTGTGGTGGCAATTGAACTAGGTCCCCAGAGCTGGGTCTCTGGATTAACAATCCATTTCCTCCGTTATAATACTCCGCTCTTACAGAACCTCTCTCTTTCCCACCCCTTTATCTGTTAAGGGTGCTATACAAAACCTGATAATTTTAAATAGAAAATTCTATCATCTGCTTTGACAATTTTTTGGATTTTGGAATGCATTCTCTTTAATTTCAGGATAGTTACCTGGGCGATGAGTTCAAGTCGCAGATTGACGTGGCCTTGTCGCAGGATTCCACTTACCAGGGCGAACGTGCATATCAACATGGGGTGACTGGGCTGTCACAGTACTAGAATGTGAGCAAGTTTCTCACTCATTCACCAGATTAGTTAATGTGGCTACAGGCATCAAGAGCAGAGGGGTATTCATCACAAAACACATTTCATTTGTGGCTAACTCCGGCTGATCCAGAAGTGAGGGGTTTGGGGATTTGAGGGTTGTGGGGCGATTGGGAGCAGAGCAGTACAGGGAGAGGGTGGTGGTCTGAACAGGCGGGGTGAAGTCATAGGGGCTAAGGGAGAGGAGGGTAGTGAAGATAGCAGGTTGGGGGAGGGGGTGTCATCTAGTAAATTCTACCTGTTTTTTGTAATTAAATTTTACAGCAATTTTTCTACTTTCAGAAGGGTAAAAGCGGGAATTAAATGTCTTTTTCTTTGGATGTTTGACATGCCCCCTTGTTTATCCAGGTTAAGGAGAGGAGAGCTAGGCTTGAGCCAAGCTTAGTTCAACAGTAATTCAATCTGGGGAATAAAAACAAAAATGGATACCTGTTTCCACTGCGACTACCGAGGCATCAACTGTGAGAGAGCAACAGGAGAGAGAAAAACCAACCAAACGGGAGGAAGAGAAGAGAAAAAGGAGAGAGGAGGAGAGAGAAAGACCACTGCTAGCAGATTGAGACGAGGAGATTGACTGGAGGAACGAAGAAATAGAGGGCACTTGTGCGCCTTGTCAGCCAGGCCAGGCCTGGTCTCACACATCTACTAAACTCTATTGCTGTTACCACGCAACTCGCCCTTGGAAAGAAACCACAAGCTGCTGAGACCCTGCTCCCAGCTCATCAAACAAGGGAGAGAGGAGGGGCTCGTGCTAAACTAACAGTTACCTGCTACATCCGGACCACCCGTTTCCTGGAGAACGTGGGAGACCTTCTTGGTTTTGGGAATAAAAGGGAATGTTATCTCTCAGTTGTGCTCTGGACGCTACAATTAGCGATTATACTGTAAATTTCAGCAGTTAGACCGTCGAGAAGCAAAGATTAATTTCTGGCAAAACCCAGTTGACACAGAGCTGCCTTGTGCCTCCACCCCTTCATTCACTTCAAAGTCGTGAGTTGATCTCAAGATTCAGGCTTTCTGCCCAGTGCTATTGTTTCATGTTGCTTTCTCAAATCTTCTGCAGTAACTGGTTTTAATGCGTGTTCCAAGTTGGGGTTCGTGAAGGGTTAACTGTGGACTGTCTGTCAGATCCCAGCACTGGACTGTGGGAGAATTCTGCTCAGTTTTCTTTTTGCAAGTTTTAAATTTATTAGAAATGCACAGAACTACGGGAAAAGCTGATGTTGGCCACTGGTTCTCAGGCAAGAACAATCAGTCAGATCATTGGGTTAGTCCAAGGAAGAGGTTTTTAAACCCAGCGTAATCAGCTGATTGTGGATGGTTTTCCCCCTTGTATTCTGTTTTGAGATGATCTGCTTTCAAATAGTTTGTTTTAGCATCTAGCTTTCAGAGAGTGATGAGATCGGCAAAGGGATTGCAGCAGAGTAGCTGGTCCCTGCTTTAGTATCACCCCCAGCCCACAATGAATCCAGTAAGGCAGGCGAGTGACCGCACCATTCTGTCTTTGGGCAAGCAGTGTTTACATTGACGTTGAGAGCGTTAGTGAAGTATCCAGTGACAGGAGGGTTACAAAATGTTTTCACAATGCAGTGACGGGCTGGCTTTGGGCTCAGCATGCTGCTCGGATCAAACGAAGGGAAGCAAGAATACATGAATTGTCTGGGCAACTGTTAAATTCTTGTCTAAACATCGTAAGGAATCACTTGGTAATGGGTTAACCAGAAATCAGAGTGAAACTTTTTAAGTATGAATCTTAACTTGTTCCATTAATTTGTCATTTGCATTTATTACTTAATTCTTTAAAACAAGTACATTTGGAACAGTTTGTGCATGTAGTTATGTCAGTGCAAAGACTAGTATTGTGTGGACACTGGCAGGGTTTCTGTTTGGCCCCAGCCCATCCCCTAACCTAACTAAAACTTTTTTTAGAAAACCTAAGCTGTTTTTTAAAGAACTTGCCATCATCAAGAAGCAAACAGTAAGCTTGGACAATTGTCTCCTGCATTCATGTTAAAGTTCAGGGCTACAGTCTTGAACACCAAATAATAAAAGCTGGGGTTTTAATCTAGAATGAATGCAGAAGGGCTTTGTCTGTAATACTATGTATTGCAGTTTCTGTTGTACAGAGAGAATCTTATCTTGTCTGGTTTATGAAGTCTGTCATTCTCACATGAAGTGAGAAAATTCTGACTACCAGGTAGAGTACGGCAAATCCAACTAGCTGCAATACAAACAGCTTCTCTAAAAGACCTGGCAGCCAACTCAATGTGTTGCCCATTACAGAATATTGGAAAATCCTTTGTGTCTGTCCAGAAATTCAACTAAAACAAAAAGCACAGTATTTGTGTGCAAGATGAATGTCACTGCAGGACCTGACTTTCAACTATTGACTCACTTCTAAAACATTTCATCCTTAAATAGAGTCTGTTTTGCTTGAAGGTACAAAGGATGCACAGGGAACATGCTTGTTCCACTTACAGCTTCACTCTTTCACTGCCCAATCTCTCTTTGCTAATGTCAATCCCATTCGTTAATTCTACAGTAACAATCGGATTGATTTAAAGATTTGGGCTGTGCTGCTGAGGAGCACTGGGTTAGCCTGTTGTCTCTCTCATGGCTGTACATGTAATGTATGCCTTTTGAGCAACTGTGCTTCCTCCATGCAATAGTCTCTTTATTCAGCAAATGCCAATCCTACTGGTGGCCAGCGGTCTGACAGGCAGCTGTTGTGGACTTGGGGCAGGTGTGAACTCTGTAGGCCCTCCTGTCAAGTGGTCGAGATGTTTTCGGGCACGGGATCAGGCTGAAGGGGCTTCTCCTTTTATGAAATTTTGTTTTTTTTTGTTTTGGCTTCCTGGCAGAATTGTTAGAAGTTCATAGTTGCATTTGTTTATGGTAGTTCATCCTTTTTGGCTGTGAGCCCTCTGTAAAAGATATAATCCATTGGAGATCACCTTCATTCAACTCCCCCCTCCCCCCCCATCCCCCCTTCACTGGTTGACTTACGCTTTGTGCTTTGTTTTACTTTGTGTAGCAGGAAGAGGAAATTCTGATTTTTAAATCCATGACGATCTTGGTGCTGGTTCTGCATCTGTTATGTGGAAATGTATTTTTCCCAATCTGTCTAAATTGTTTTATTTTAAACCGATTTGTCTGTAACATGAACCATTAATAAAATTAGCTCTGCATAACCCTTGGGGTCAGTTTTAAATTCTTATGTCTCAATGTGCTCCATCTTTAGTCCTACCAGCCTGTGTTCCAAAGCTGTTTGTTCCAGTTGAATGCTTGCTTCTGTCTGTTTTAGTTTCTCTACTGGGTAATGTTACACTTGCTATTGAAAATATATAAAATGTCCTTTTTATATTGTCCAACTGACCAGCCTGAAGTGAGAATAGGAACACAAAAATTACAATAAATGTACTGCACATGGAGATCTGAAGAAACAACCAGTTTCGCAGCATCAGTGGAGTTGCTCCAGCATTTTGTTTTTCAGAGAAAACCAGTCCCAACCCGACCATTCACAAAGTGTTTGGAGAGAAATTGTAAACCCAACTCCTAACATCTGCACTCTGTTTGTTGAGGTTGAATAGCATGGAAGGAGGATTTTCAGCTCATCATGTCTGCCCCACACAGCAAATGTCCAGCTATTCAAAGCCCAGTTTCCCCACCACTTGGCCTGTAGCCTTGTATGCGATGTTCTGTTTCAAGTGCTCATTCTAAATACTAAAATATATTGATTGTTCCTGCCTCTACCTAAGAGTGGTAGTGTTCTAGAAATCCCCCACCACTAGTGAAGAGCATTTTTCCTCAAATCCTCGCTCAACCTCCTGCCCTTTACCTCACATCTGTACTTGATTATTGACCGCTGTACTGTGGGGAAAGGTTTCTTGCTGTGGATTGTCCATTTGCTTGCTGAGCTGATGGGTTGGTTTTCAGATGTTTCATAACCATGCTTGGTAACATCAGTGAACTCTAGGTTCTGTCCCACTTGCTATTATGTCTTGGTTGGTTGTGGTGGGTGATATCATTTACCAAGCCCTGAAACAACTGGAAATGGGGTCAAAATCTGTTTGTTAATGGAGTTCTGGATCGAATACCAGGCCTCTAGGAATTCCTGTATATGTCTTTTAGGAGAAGGTGAGGCCTACAAACACTGGAGATCAGAGTTGTGTGTGGTGCTGGAAAAGCACAGCAGGTCAGGCAGCAGCTAAGGAGCAAGAGAATAGTCTGATTCTCAACTGATCTTCAGTCAACAAACCATAGATTTGGACCCCATTTACCATTATGTCCATGTTTGTTAATGGAGTTCTAGGTTGAATGCTGGGCCTCTAGGAATTCATGTATGTCTTTAGGAGAAAGCGAGGACTGTTCAAAGCTGAATTATTCCAGCACTGGCAACACCATGGTGAATGCTTTAATACAATCACAATTGAGCTGTTCATTCAGGTATTATTCAATTTGGTAAGTTAATACTTTCATGAAAAGACAAAACCTTTGTCCTATTTAAATTTCCAGTGGTGAGTAGTTAATTTACCCAAATATCATAAATGGAAGGCAATAGTTTCATGCCCTTTCTTGTAAATAAACTGTTGCCATCAGGAACATCATATAGCTGATAAATCCAAACAAGCAAATGGTTGACTTCTGAAACTCATCAGTTGGCCTACAACTACTTCCATTCCCTACATATTGCTAGAAATGTGTCATTTGGAGAGCTAAGTTGTCTATGTAGGTTGCATGCAAAATGCTACACTGAGGAGCCAGATAAAGGATATTTTACATACAATGAATATTATTACCACTACAAATTTCAAATGTTAGAAAATAGTCTGTTGAAAACATAAGAGTGGTGCCAAATGTCACTGAAGGTTTTGTCCATGGATCAGATTCCAGCTCCAACCAAAACTTGCCCTGCTCTCTTTGCTTGTTTTCTTTTCTTCTTCAGCAGCTTGTGTTTGAGTCGAGTTGCTGTCTGTCTCTCCAAAGTCTCACATATTCTCTGCTGAAATTTCCTCTTTCTTTCCTTTATTTTCTCCAGCTCCATTTTTCTCTTTAACTCTACATCAGGGTCCTAGAAACAGAACAAAATCCATATAAATCTCATCACCCTGTCCAGTTAGACCACTCTTGATAACCCCTTCCATCATTATGTTGCCAAATGACACCTGCTCAAAGACCATTTGTCAATGCAGCCTTGATCCAAACAAGGCCACTGTGACTGCTCCTGCCTTCAAGGTAGCATTTCACCAAGGAGCCCTGGCAAAATTTAGCAGGAGACCACTAGCCAAGTTGAACCTAACAAAGAAAGACAGTTCCTCAGCGTAGTGTCCTGGACCTAACCATCTTCAGCTGTTTCATAAATGCAGAAGTGCAGTCATCAGTAGAGTGTGTTCGGCTCCATTCGCAGCAACTCTTACAATGCTACAGCACAGCATAGGCCCCTCAGCCCTTGATGTTGTGCCAACCTGTTAAATTAATCTGCCCATCTAACCTACACCATTGTCACCCATATGTCTGTCCAATGGCCATTTAAATGCCCTTAACATTAGCAAGTCTTTGTGGGCAGGCCATTCCACATCCCTATTACTTGAGTAACGAAATTACCCCAATATCTGTGCTAAATCTATCACCCATTAATGTAAAGCCATGTCCCCTCGTGTTAGCCTTCACCATCCAAAGAAAAAGGCTCTCTGTCTGCCCCTGATTGTCTTGATTAAGCCACCTCTCAACCTTCTTCCCTCCAATGAAAAACAGCCTCAGTTCCCTCAGCCTTTCCTTGTAAGACCTTCCATACCAAACAACATCCAAGTAAATCTCCTCTGAACCCTTTCCAAAGCTTCCACATCCTGTAATGCAGTGATCAGACCTACATGCAATACTACTGGTGTGGCCTTACCAATAAATTGTACAGTTGAGCATGACCTCATGGCTCCAGAACTCAATCCCCCTACCAACACACCATATGCCATCTTATCTATGTCCCTCTGTAACCCACAACTCTGCCTACCTTAGTGTCATCCACAAAGTTACTAACACATCCTATGCCCACATCCAGATCACTTATAAAAAAATGACAAACAACATTGGCCTCAAAGCAGATCCTTGCAGTACACCACTGGTAACTGACCTCAAGGATGAACATTTCCCATCAACCAACACCCGCTGTCATCTTTCAGCTGGCCAATTTCTGATCCAAACCGCTAAATCAGCCAGAATCCCATGCCTCTGTTTGTGCAATAGACTACTGTATGGAACCATAATAAGTGCCTTACTGAAAACCATATCAACCACAAGAAATAGGAGCGGAAGTAAGGCCATTCGGCCCATCTGGTCCACTCTGCCATTCAATCATGGCTGATGGGCATTTCAACACCACTTACCTGTACTCTCTACTCTCCCCGTAGCCCTTAATTCCTTGTGAGATTGATAAATTCTTAAATCTCAGCCTTGAAGACATTTGATATCCTGGCCTCCATTGCACTCCGTGGCAGTGAATACCACAGGCCCACCACACACACTGGCTGAAGAAATGTCTCATTTCCATTTAAATTGACCCCCTCTAATTCTAAGGCTGTCCCAGCATCCACATTTTCTAAGCCATGCATTATTTTGTAAGTTTCTATTAGATCTCCCCTCAACCTTCTGAACTCTAACAAAACACAATCCCAGGATCCTCAGCTGTTCATCGTATGTTAGGCCTACCATTCCAGGGATCATCCGTGTGAATCTACACTGGACACGCTCCAGTGTGGGGCTGTATTCTAAATGAGGCCTAACTCATTTTTAAGAGCTCAGTAGCACCTCATTGCTTTTACATTCCAACCCTCTTGAAATAAATGACAACATTACTTTTGCTTTCTTCACCATGGTCTCAATCTGCAAGTCAACCTTTAGAGAATCCTGGACCAGCACTCCCAGATCCCTTTGTACTTTGTCTTTATGAATTTTCTCACCGTTTATGAAATAGTCCATGCCTATAATAGTCAAAATGCAAGACCTCGCATTTGCTCATATTAAATTTCATCAGCCATTTCTTGGACCATTCTCCTAAACTGTCTAAATCTTTCTGCAGCCTCCTCAGAACTACCTGCCTGTCCACCTAACTTCGTATCATCGGCAAACTTCGCCAGAATGCCCCCAGTCTCTTCATCCAAATTATTTATAGTGAACAGCTGTGGCCCTAACACTGAACCCTGCGGAAACAACTACTGTTTTGTCACCTTGAAGAATTCAATAAGGTTAATTAGGCATGACCTACCCTTCACAAAACCATGTTGTCTATCCAGAATCAAATTATAATCATCTGGAAAATAATATCTCTAATAACATTTTCCAACTCATTACCCACAACCGAAGTAAGGTTTGCTGGCCTATATTTACCAGGATTATCCTGACTCCCCTTAAACAAGGGAACAACATTTGCTATCCTCCAGTCTTCTGGCACTACTCCTGTCAATAGTGATGACAAAGATCAAAGCCAAAGACTCTGCAATCTCCTCCCTAACTTCCCAGAAAATCAGAATACAAATCCCATCCGCCCCAGGAGTCTTATCTATTTTCAGATCTTCCAAAATTGCTAAAACCTCCACTTTGTCATTCGCAATCCTATCTAATCTAGTTGGCCTGAATCTCTGTATTCTCACTAACATTGTCAGTATTCACATAGGAGAAGTGCTTAATGAATACTTTGCCCTTTTCCAATGTCCTCAGATTCCAAACACAACTTCCCACTTACTGTCTTTAATTAGCCCTAATCTTACTCTAGTCATTCTTTTTTTCCTGATATACCTATAGAAGACTTTAGGGTTTTCCTTGATCCTATCTGCCAACAACTTCTCATGTCCCCTCCTAGCTCTTCTTAGCTCTCTCTTTAGATCTTTCTGGCTAACTTATAACTCTCAAGCCCCCTAAGTGAGCCTTCACACCTCATCCTCACATAAGCTGCTTTCTTCCTCTTTACAAGAGCTTCAAATTTCTTTAGTAAACCATGGCTCCCTCTCTCGGCAACTACCTCTCTCCCTCCCTGACAGGTAGATACTTATCAAGGACCCGCAGTAGCTGTTTTTGAATAGTTCCACATTTCAAGAGTGTCCAGCCCCTGTGGTTTCCTTCCTCCATCCTATGCATCCTAAGTCTTGCCTAATTGCATCATAATTGCCTTTCCCCGCAGTATATACCTATCCCTGCCCATTGCTATTGTAAACATAACCAAATTATGATCAGTATCGCCAAAGTGCTCCCCTACCTCCAAATCTAACACCTGGCTGGTTCACTCCCCAGTACCAAAGCCAATATGACTTCACCCTTTAGTGGCCTGTCTACATACTGTGTCAGAAAACCCTCCTGCACACATTGAACAAAAACTGACCCATTTGAACTATAGTATTACCAGTCAATATTGGGAAAGTTAAAGCCCCCCATAAAAACTACCCTGTTACTCTCGTTCGTATTGAGAATTACCTTTGCTGTCCTTCCCTCTACATCCCTGAAACAATTCGAAGGCCTACAGAAAACTCCCAGAGTGACCTCTCCTTTCCTGTTTCTAACCTCAACCCAAATTCCCTCAGTGGATGAGTCCTCAAACGTTCTCAGCAATGTCATTTCCTGCTCTTTTTCTCAGGGGGTGGTAGATGGGGTCTAATCAAAAACACACACACACCCCACCCAGTAAAAGAACAGGAAATGACATCACTAACCCAAAGATATAAATAGAAATCAGGAATTATCAACAGTGCTTCGCCCAGAGGCCCACTGAAGATGTTACCTGGTATGGTGATGAAATGTCTGGCAACGAACCTTCCAGCTCAGCGAGCAAACCTAGATCTAGAACCTCAACCTGAGCTACAAATCTTCTCAAAACTTGCTATGTCTCTGAAATGGCCACAGCGTCGAAATCCCAGGTACCTACTCTTAATAAAGTAGTGTTCAAATGTGTCAAGCCCTGGCAAGTAATATTCATTCCACATAATGACCATCTTGATCTGACACTCAACAGCACTGCTATTGCTGATACCCCCACTGATCAAAAACTGAACTGGACAAGCCGTATAAATACTGAAATTACAGGAGATCAGAGTTCTGTAGTGAGTAGCTCACCAGCTGACTCCCCCCAACCCTGTCCACTGTCTACAAGGTACAAGTCAGGAAAATGATGGAATCCTTGTCTGGATGGGTGCAACTTCAACATTCAAGCAGCCCACTTGATGTACCTCAGGCATCAGTGACAGCAACTTACCAAGGCTTCTCCAACCAACCACTATTGCCTTCTAGCTAAAGGTGGGCTCACAGTGATACCCACATCCTGTGAATAAAATAAAACAAAACATGCTGGACTTGCCAGCAATTCTCAGATCCTATGCTATTTTTAAAAAAATAACACAATTTTACTCTATCGCCCAATCAAGATATGGAACAGTTGCTCAGAAATACTGAGTGTTTGACAGATTTGAGAAAACTAAAATGTACCTTTCCTTCTAAAATCATCTGCTTCCTTTTGTTGATTTCCTTCTTTTCATCAAAGTCAGTTGACTCAAGTTCCTGGGATTAAACAGTCGTTATCAGTAATGCCACAATTACTATCTGATTACATTTGAGAAACTAATATGCACGTAAGAGGGAAGTCAAACAGAATATTTCATTTATTGCTAAAGGAATAGAGAATGAAAGTTGGGAAGTATTTCTGCAACTGTACAAGGCATTAGAGAGACTGCAGCTGGAGTACTGTGTAGAATTCTGGTCCCCTTCCTTGAGGAGGGATGTAGTTGTATTGGAGGCAGTTCACTAGATTGATTCCAGAAATGAGGGATGTGTTTTATGAGGAGAGATTGAGCAGTGTAAGCCCATACTCTCAATTTTAAAAAAAGCACAAGAGGAGATCTTATGGAAGTATAAATGATGGTAAACTGGGTTGATACAGTAGGTATAGAGAGGATATACAGTAGGTATCGAGCACATGGTTTTAGGATAAGGGGAGCAGATTTATAATCATCAAGGATTCTGGCCAAACACAAGCTACTCACAATCTCACACTCTCGCCGAGTCACATTCACGTGTGTGAGAATCTTCAGCACATCCTCCTCATCTACCAAAAACTCCTTCAGTTTCATCTCTGAGATAAATTAGACATATCAAGCAGAAAAGCATCAATGATGAAAACTGCACAGATAATTAGGTCATAGACAAGCCCACCCATGCACACATCCCACTGACTGTATTCCATTGCACTGCTCTGAAGACTACACCCCATGCCAAATAATACTCACTTGTTTCCTGCTCAATTGCATGAACCAGGTAAATGTCATACTGAGTAACCAGAGTGATAGAGATGCCATGACGACCTAAAGAACAGAATCATTTAAACCATTTCATCATCACTGACTCCGGGAGGAGGAGGAGGAGGGTGAGGAAAGGAGAGGTCAGAGAGAAAGCAAATGGCTTCAACAGCTGCATGTATAATTACCTGCTCGGGCTGTGCGGCCAACACGGTGGATGTAGATTTTCGGCAGTCCAGGTGTGTTGTGATTGATGACAACATGGACTGTAGGAATATCGAGACCACTGTGGAGAAAAGGTCCAAGTTAGACATTAGTCACTGGAGGAAAGGGGATGGTCCAAGAAGTCAATCCAGAGCATTCTGCTGTTCATTCATTACCGAGAAGCGACATCTGTGGCCACAAGGATCTTGAAAATGCTCGACTTGAACTTTGCAAGTGTGGAAAACCGCTGCTTCTGTAGAGACAGAAAACAGTCAATCAGTACAGCGCAGAGCAAGCTCATTCACCCATCCCAAGGCAATGTCTCAGACCCAGGAGTGTTTGATGGGGACAATGTAGATGGAGCTTTACTCTGTATCTAACCCCATGAAGTTGTTGAAAGTAAAGCAAGCACTATTTTTAAAGAAAGAGAAAACCTTCCTCTGCTCTTTTAAAACCGAAAGGAAACAGAAAATAAAGTTCCCTTGACACCATCCCGATCAAACACTCCTGGGACATGTACAGCATGGGGTTAGATACAAAGCAAAGCTTCTTCCACTCTGAATTATAATTAAACTGAAAGTGAAAGTCTATTGACTCTTTTAAACTGCAAGTACATTCTGTCAGTACCATTTTCCTGGTATAGGAACAGCACAGGATTAGATAGAGAGTAAAGCTCCCTTTACATTGTCCCCAGCAAACACTCCCAGGACATGTACAGCACAGGATGAGATAGAGAGTACTCTTTTAAACTGAAAAGTTACTTCTACATTTCCCCCAAACACTCCCAGGACAGGGACAGCACAGGGTTGGATATAAGAATAAAGCTCACTCTAACCCTGTACTGTATCTATTCTGCTGTTTTGGATCTAGTCATCTGTAAAATGAATTTAAATCTTTAATAATGACTCATTAAGACCAGGTCACTGATTTTAGATTTCATTTCAACATTGTTAAGAATATCCAAGAAGAATGGACCAATGTTGATGATATTCCAAACTCTGTTGGATCAACACTCACCTGCTTCATCATTGAGTGTAGGGCTCCACAGGGAAAGTTGAACCTCCGCAACATCATGTTCAAAATCTGACACATTCTGCAAAGAGAAGTGAAAATGAGACCCAAACTCTCTGTAGGGATGTGGTGAGTCATTGACCCAGTGTGTTCCACACATCGTCCTATCGTGATGCACAATCATATATACAGATGGACATGTGAGTATGCTTGAATGTTCAACACAGTTTATTCAGCATTCCCACATACATCATAAATGGAACTCACTTGCATGTGTTTGTGAAAATGATAATGGACCAATCCTCATGTTCATCCTGAAACTTCTGGATAATCTGAACGAGGAAAGCTTCTTTCACCCGTTCGGGAACAAGGAGATAACGTTGATCCAACTCCGTCACCGTGCGAACTCTACACACAGACAGATCAATTCAAACTCTGTACAGCCACACCGCCCACAGCAATATTGCACCCTTTATTACTAAGATTAACAATATTATGGGGAAGTCATCATCATCAAATCTCACAATTCTCAGACCAGTGATTAAACTGGGAGTACCAAAAACACCGCAGCAAGTTCCACATGTGTCATTACACACAATGTTCCTGTCTCAGAGGACAATAAACAGGGAACTTTATGCTGTTCTGAATCCTGTGCTGTCCCTGTCCGGGGAACATTTGATGGGGTCAGTGTAAAGAGAGATAATAGGTGCAGGAATAGGCCATTCAGCCCTTTCAGCCTGCAGCACCATTCAATGCCATCATGGCTAATCATTCAATCTCAGTATCCTATTCCCACTCACTCCTCATAACCCTTCATCCCTTTAACTGCAAGACCACACCCAGCTCCCTCTTGAATATCTGAGGAACTGGCCCCAACAGCTTCCTGTGGGAGAGAATTCCACAACTCTAAGTGAAGAAATTCTTCCTTATCTCAGTCATGAATGGTTATCCCCTCATTCTTAGACTGTGACCCCAAGTTCTGGACTTGCCCAATATTAGGAACATTCTTCCCATATTTAGCCTATCCAGTCCCATCAGGATTTTATATACTTCTGTGCAAATCCCCCTCATTCTTCTAAATTCTAGTGAATACTTCATGATTAACCCTCTGTCCCCAGCTTTTAGAGTCACAGAGCCATACAGTATGGAAAATAAGACTCTTCAGTCCAACTCGTAAATGCCGATCAGATATCCTAAATAAATCTGGTCCCATCTTCCAGCACTTGGGCTCATATCCCCCAAACCCTTCCTATTCATATACCCATCCTGATGCCTTTTAAATGTTGTGATTGTACGAGCCTTCTCCACTTCCTCTGGTAGCTCATTCCATACACACAACCCCCTCTGCATGAAAAAGCTGCACTTTAGGTCCATTTTATATCTTTCCCCTCTCACCTTGAAACTATGTTCTCTAGTTCTGGACTCCCCGACCCCAGGAAAAAAGACTTTGTCTATTTACCCTATCCAAGCCCTCAATTTTGTAAACCTCTGTAAGGTCACCCCTCAGCCTCCAATGCTCCAGGGAAAGCAGCCCCAGCCTGTTCAGCCTCTCCCTATAGCTCAAACCCTCCAAATCTGACAACATCCTTGTGAATCTTTTCTGAACCTTTTCAAGTTTCCCAACATCCATCCTATAGCAGAGAGAGTCTAATCAATGTCACGTACAGCCAAAACATGACCTCCCAATTGCCAAACTCAATGAACTGACTGGTAAAGAAAAGCATACCAAACGCCTTCTTCACTATCCAGTCCACCTGCAACTCCACTTTCAAGGGAGTATGAACCTGTACTCCAAGGTCTCGTTGTTCAGCAACACTCCCTAGGACCATCTCACTAAGTATATAAATCCTGTCCTTCTTTGTCTTTCCAAAAGGCATCACTACACATTTCTCAAACTCCATTTGTAACTCCTTGACCCACTGGCCCATCTGATCAAGATCCTGTTGTAATCTGAGGTAACCTTCGCTATCCAGTACATCTCCAATTTTGGTGTCATCTGCAAACTTACTAACCATACGTCCCATGTTCAAATCCAAATCCTTCATATAAATAACAAAAGGCAGCACCAATCCTTGTGGCACACCGCTGGTCACTGTCCTCCTGTCTGAGAAACAACTCTCCACCATCCCCTTCTGGCTTTCACCTTCCAGCCAGTGCTGTATCCAAATGGTTAGTTCTCACTGTATTCCACGTGATCTAACCTTGTTAACCAATCTACCATGAGGAACCCCTTACTGAAGTCCATACAGATCATGTCCACCACTCTGCCCTCATTAATCCTCTTTGTTACTTTTCAGAAATCTCAAACAAGTTTGTGAGACATGATTTCCCATGCACAAAGCTATGTTGACTATTCCTAATCAGTCCTTGCTTTTCCAAACACACGTAAATCCTGATCCTCAGGATTCCCTCCAACAACTTGCCCACCACCGAGGTCAGGTTTGCCAGTCTATAGATCTCTGGCTTTTCATAGAAATATAGAACAGTACAGCACAGTACAGGCCCTTCAGCCCTCAATGTTGTGCTGACCTTTTATCCTATTCTAAGATCAAACTTACCTACATACCCTTCATTTTACTATCATCCATGTGCCTATCCAAGAGTCGCGTAAATGCTCGTAATTATCAGATTCTACCATCACTGGCAGTACGTTCCACACACCCACCACTCTCTGTGTAAAGAACCTCCCTCTGACATCTCCCCTGAGCCTTCTTCCAATCACCTTAAAATGATGCCCCTCGTGATAGCCATTTCCGCCCCGGTACAAAGTCTCTGGCTATCCACTCTATCGATGCCTCTCATTATCTTGTACACCTCTCATCCTTCTTTACTCCAATGAGAAAAGCCCTAGCTCCCTCAACTTTTCTTCATAAGACATGCCCTCCAGTCCAGGCAGCATCCTGGAAATCTCCTCTTCACCCTCTCTAAGGCTTCCACATCCTTCTTGTAATGAGGTGACCAGAACTGAACACAATATATCAAGTGTGGTCTAACCAGGGCTCTATAGTGCTGCAGCATAACCTCACAGCTCTTAAACCCAATCCCCCTGCTAATCAAAGTCAACACACCATATGCCCTCTTAACAACCCTATCAACTTTGAGGGATCTATGGACGTGTACCCCAAGATCCCTCTGTTTCTCCACAGTGCCAAGAATCCTGCCTTTAACCCTGTATTCTGCATTCAAATTCAACCTTTCAAAATGAATCACTTCACACTTTTCTAGGTTGAACTCCATCTGCCACTTCTCAGCCCAGCTCCGGATCCTGTCAATGTCATGTTGCAACCCACAACATCCCTCCAAACTCCACAGCTCCACCAACCTTCATGTCATCAGCAAACCTTCTAACCCACCCTTCCACTTCCTCATCCAAGTCATTTATAAAAATCACAAAGAGCAGAGGTCCCAGACCAGATCCCTGCAAAACACCAATGGTAACTGAGCTCCAGGTTGAATACTTTCCATCTACTACCACCCTCTGTCTGCTAAGGGCCAGCCAATTCTGTATCCAGACAGCCAGGTTTCCCTGTATCCCATTCCTCCTGGTTTTCTGAATGAGCCTACCATGGGGAACCTTATCAAATGCCTTGCTAAAATCCATATACATGTTTTGTCACATCCTCAAAGAATTCAATAAGGTTTGTGAGGCATGACCTGCCCCTCTCAAAGCCATACTGACTATCTCTAATCAAGCCATGGTTTTCCTAGTAATCATAAATCCAGTCTTTCAGAATCGTCTCCAATACTTTGCCCACCACTGACCTAAGACCGACTGGTCTGTAATTCCCAGGATTATCCCTATTCTCTTTCTTGAAAAAGGGAATAACGTTCGTCACACTTCAATCAGCTGGTACTACTCCAGTGGACACTGAGGATCCAAAGATCATCGCCAAAAGTGCAGCAATCTCTTCCCTAGCTCCCTGTAGACACCAAGGGTATATCCCAGGGGACTTATCTATCTTCATGTTTTTCAAAATTTTCAGCTCATCCTCCTTCTTAACAGCAACCGGTTTCAGCATATTAGCCTGTTTCACACTGTCCTCACAAATAACAAGGTCACACTCACTAATGATTACTGAAACAAAGTTTTCATTAAAAGGACCTCCCTTACCTCCTCCGACTCCAGACACAAGTACCCTCCACTATCCCTGATCAGCCCTATCCTCACTCTCTTGTTCCTCACAAGTGTAGAACGCCTTAGGGTTTTCCTGAATCCTACCCACCAAAACTTTTCCATGCCCCCTTCTAGCTCTCCTAAGTCCATTCTTCAGTTCCTTCCCAGCTACCTTGTAACCATCTAGAGTCCTGTCTGATCCTTGCTTCATCAACCTTAAGTAAGCTTTCTTCTTCCACTTGACTAGGTGTTCCACATCTCTTATCACCCAAACTTCCTTCACCCAACCATCCCTCCCTTGCCTCAGTGGGACAAACCTATCCAGCACTATCAGCAAGTGCTCCCTAAACAACCTCCACATTTCTCTCATGATTTCCCTGAGAACATCTGATCCTAATTTATGCTCCACAGTTCCTGCCTAATTGCATTGTAATTCCCCCTCCCCCAATTTAATACTTTCCCATACCGTCTCTCCTATCCTTCTACATGAATGAGTAAAGGTCAGGGAGTTGTGATCACTATCACCAAAATGCTCTCCCATTGAGAGATCTGATACCTGAACTGGTTCTTGCCAAGCACCAAATTCAATGTAGCCTCCCCTCTAGTCAGCCTATCTACTTACTTATTGAGTCAGGAGTCCTTCCTGGACACACCTGACAAAATCTGCTCCACCCAAACTATTTGCACTAAGGAGGTTCCAATCAATATTATTCATTAGCACCATTCTTAAACAGTGGCACCACGTTAACCGATCGTCAGTCTTCCAGCACCTCACATGTGACTATCGATGATACAAATACCTCAGCAAGAGGCCCAGCAATCACTTCCCAAGCCTCCCAGAGTTCTCGGGTACACCTGATCAGGTCCTTGGGATTTATTCTCTTTTATGCGTTTAAGACGATCAGCACTTCCTCCTCTGTAACAGGGACATTTTTCAAGATGCTATTATTTATTTCCCCATGTTCTCTATCTTCCACACCCTTCTCCACAGTAAACACTGATGCAAAATACTTGTTTAGTACCTCCCCCATCTCCTGTGGTCTTGCTGATCTTTAAGGGGCACTATTCTCTCCCCAGTTTCTCTTTTGTCCTTAATGTATTTGTAGAATCCCTAGAAGTCCTCCTTAACCCTATTTGTCAAAGCTATCACATGTCCCCTTCTTGCCCTCCTGATTTTCCTTAAAATACTCCTACTACCTTTACATTCTTACTGCTGTCTATACCTGACGTGTGCTTCCTTCTTATTTTTGACCAATCCCTCACTTTCTCTTGTCATCCAGCATTCCCTATACCTACCAGCCTTCCCTTTTACCCTGACAGGAATATACTTTCTCTGGATTCTTGTTATCTCATTTCTGAAGGCTTCCCATTTTTCAGCCGTCTCTTTACCTGCGAATATCTGCCTCCAATCACCTTTTGAAAGTTCTTGCCTAATACCATCAAAGTTAGCCTTCCTCCAATTTAGAACTTCAACTTTTAGATCTGGTCTATCCTTTTCCATCACTATTTTAAACCTAATAGAATTATGGTCGCTGGCCCCAAAGTGTTCCCCCACTGACACCTCAGTCACCTGCCCTGCCTTATTTCCCAAGAGTAGGTCAAGTTTTGCACCTTCTCTAGTAGGTACATCCACATACTGAATCAGAAAATTTGTCTTGTACACACTTAACAAATTCCTCTCCATCTAAACCCTTAACACTATGGCAGTCCCAGTCTATGTTTAGAAAGTTAAAATCCCCTACCATAACCACCCTATTATTCTTACAGATAGCTGAGATCTTACATGCTTGTTTCTCAATTTTGCTCTGACTATTAGGGGGTCTATAATACAATCCCAATAATGTGATCATCCCTTTCTTATTTCTCAGTTCCACCCAAATAACTTCCCTGGATGTATTTCCAGGAATATCCTCCCTCAGCACAGCTGTAATGCTATCCCTTATCAAAAATGCCGCTCCCCCTCCTCTCTCACCCCCAATTCTATCCTTCATATAGCATCTATACCCTGGAACATTAAGTTGCCAGTCCTGTCCATCCCTGAGCCATGTTTCTGTATGATATCCCAGTCCCATGTTCCTAACCATGCCCTGAGTTCATCTGCCTTCCCTGTTAGGTCTCTTGCATTGAAATAAATGCAGTTTAATTTATCAGTCCTACCTTGTTCTCTGCTTTGTCCCTGCCTTCCCAACTTACTTCTTTTCCCAACTGTACCAGTCTCAGATCGATCTCTTTCCTCACTATTTCCCTGTGTCCAACCCCGCCCCCCCCCCCCCCCCAAAACCTTACTAGTTTAAAGCTTCCCGAGCAGCTCTAGCAAATCTCCCTGCCAGTATATTAGTCCCCTTCCAATTCAGGTGCAATCTGTCCTTCTTGTACAGGTCACTTCTACCCCAGAAGAGATTCTAATGATCGAAAAGTGTGAATCCTTCTCCCATACAGCAGGTCCTCAGCCATGCATTCATCTGCTTTATCCTCCTATTCCTGCCCTCACTAGCTCATAGCACCGGGAGTAATCCTGATATGGCCCTCGAGGACCTGCTTTTTAAATTCCTGTCTCACTTCCTACATTCTGTCCTCAGAATTGCATCCTTTTCTCTTCCTATTTCATTAGATCCACCATGTACAACAACCTCCTGTTGGTCCCACTCCCCTTTGAGAATATTCTGCACTCTCTCAGAGATATCCTTGACCCTGTCATCAGGGAGGCAAGACACCATTCTGATTCCTCACTGATGGCCACAGAAGTCTGTGCCTCTGATTGAAGAGTCCCCTATCACAATCGATCGCTCGAAACCTGGCGTGCCCTTGTTACATTAGAGCTGGTCTCAGTTACAGAAACCTGGCTGTCAGTGCTACATTCCACGAGAGTCCATCACCACCTACAGTTTCTAAAACAGCATACTTGTTTGAGATGGGGATAGCCAAAGGGGACTCCTGCACGACCTGCCTTCCTCTCCTACCTTCCCTGGTGGTAACCCAGCTAGCTGACTGGATCTGCAGGTTTTCTCCCTTCCAACTCCCATCCATCACATCCCCTAGATCCTGTAAATTCCTCATTGCCTCTGACTGCTGCTCCAACTGATCCATGCAATCTGATAGGATTTGCAACCAAACACACTTAAAGTCAGAGAGATGTACAGCAGGAAACAGACCCTTCAGTCCAACTCATCCATGCTGACCAGATATCCTAAACTAATCTAGTCCCATTGGCCAGCACTTGGCCCATATCCCTCTAAACCCTTCCTATTCATATACCCATCCAGATGCCTCTTAAATGCTGCAATGGTACTAGCCTCTACCACATCCTCTGGCAGCTCATTCCATACACGTACCACCCTCTGTGTGAAAACGTTGCCCCTTAGGTCTCTTTTATATCTTTCCCCTCTCACCCTAAACCTATGCCCTCCAGTTCTGGACTCCCCCACCCCAGGGAAAAGACTTTGTCTGTTTATCCTCTCCACACCACTCATAATTTTATAAACCTCTATAAGGTCACCCTTCAGCCTCTGGCACTCCAGGGAAAACAGCCCCAGCCTATTCAGCTTCTCCCTATATCTCAAACCCTCCAAACCTGGCAACATCCTTGTAAATCTTTTCAGAACCCTTTCAAGTTTCACAACCTACAGCCATAATCATCAGTAACTTGGAAACTCTCCCTAATCTTCCACATCCAACAGGAAGAGCACATCACTCTACAAAAGGCCATCTTTGCAGCTTAACAACCTACAGTCCCAGAAAACAGATCACTTAGTATCTATATTTTATATTTTTAAAGTTTGTTGTGGTTCTGTTCGCCGAGCTGGGAATTTGTATTGTAGACGTTTCGTCCCCTATCTAGGTGACATCCTCAGTGCTTGGGAGCCTCCTGTGAAGCGCATCTGTGATGTTTCCTCCGGCGTTTATAGTGGCCTGTCTCTGCCGCTTCCGGTTGTCAGTTCCAACTGTCCGCTGTAGTGGCCGGTATATTGGGTCCAGGTCGATGTGTTTGTTGGTAGGCCAATATACGGTCCACTGCAACGGACAGCTGGAACTGACAACCGGAAGCGGCAGATTCAAACCACTATAAATGCCGGAGGAAACATCACAGAAGCGCTTCACAGGAGGCTCCCAAGCACTGAGGAGGTCACCGAGACAGGGGACGAAACATCTGCAACACAAATTCCCAGCTCGGCGAACAGAACCACAATAACGAGCATCCGAGCTACAAATCTTCTCACAAACTTTGAATTTTTAATGTTTAACCAACATACACATCTCAATAAAAATGTGCAATCAAATAAGAACCCACTCTACTCACTACTGTAGATTTACAAAACAAAATGTAGGTTACACTTTAAAACTAGCCACTTAGCTGCTCTCCTGCAGTGAGCTCCCCTACACAGGTTCCTTCAAGGTGAGCTGTGAATTTTGCTGTTTGCTTATTTTTCTTAGAGGAACTGTGATGTCCAGAGATACTTGAAGCCAAACAGGAGAGACAGTCAGCTGTGCAGGTAGGTTTCTCAGTTTGATTCATTTCCCATGTGGCCTTTGTCTGTCTTCAACCTTTTTAAAGTGCCATTATTTTGATTTTTTTTTCCAAAGTTCAAAAACAATGCAACAACCTATAAAACAATAATTACTGCTCCTGGAATTCAAGGAAATCAGCTCCAACAATGAAAATACCTTTTTTAAAAAAAAGCAGTTCTTAACAGCCACATTCTGTCCTCCATCTCAGATTTCCTGAAGGTTATTTCTGTCCTCCTCAGTGAAGACAGATCCAAAGTATTTGTTCAATCGGTCTGCCATCTCTTTGTTGTTCATTATGAATTCACCTGATTCTAACTGCAAGGGACCTACATTTGTTTTCACCAGTCTTTTTCTCTTCACATATCTATAGAAGCTTTTGTAGTCAGTTTTTGTTTTCTGCAAGTTTACTTTCATATTCTATTTTCCCCTTGCGAATTAAACCCTTTGCACTCCTATGCTGAACTTTTAATTTCTCCCAGACCTTGGATTTGCTTCTTATGGCCAATGTATATGTCTCCTGTATGGCTTTAACACTGTTCCTGATTTCCTTTGCTGACCAGGGTTGAGCCACCTTCTCTTTATTCCTACGCCAAACAGGGATGTACATTGTTGAAGTTCATCTATATGTTCTTTAAATGTCTGTCATTGCCTATCCACCATCAACCCCATAAGTATCCTTGGCCAGTTTATTCTAGCCTCATATCATCAAAGGTTGCTTTAAGTTCAGGACCCTAGTTTCAGATTTAATTGTGTTATTCTCCATTTTAATGAAGAATTCTATCATATTATGGTCACCCTCTCCCAAAGAATCTCTTACCACAAGGTTGCTAGTTAATCCTCTCTCGTTACACAACACCCAATCCAGGGTGGCTTGCTCTCTAGTTGGTTCCTCGATGTATTGGTCAAGGAAACCATCCCTCACACATTCCAGGAAATCCTCCTCCATCACATTGCTACCCGGTGCATAGTTTCAGAGTAAAAGAAGCAGGAATAGGCCAGCTGAGCCGTTGAGCCTGCTCTACCATTCATTGTCTCAGCCCCTCCTACCTGCATTATCCCCATAATCCTTTATTCCCCTACCATGCAAACACCCATCCAACAGGGTCTGGAATATATTGAATGAAGCTGCCTCTACTGCCTCTTTGGGCAGAGAATTCCATAGATTCAACACTCTCTGGGAAAAGCAGTTCCTCCTCATTTCTGTCCTTAACCTACTTCCCCTAATCTTGAGGCTGTGTCCCCTAGTCCTAGTCTCACCCACCAGTGGAAACAGCTTACCTGCCCCGACCTTATCTACCCCGTTCCATATGTTATGTTTCTACAAGATCCCTTCTGATTCTTCCAAATTCTAGTTTGGTTAATCCAATCAGTATGTAGATTGAAATCACCCACGATAACTGTTGTACCCTGACTGCATGGATCTCTAATTTCCTGTTTGATACAGTTTCCAACATCACAAGTACTGGTTGGTGGTCTGTACTAATGTCTTTTTCCCTTCAATGTTCTGCAGCTCCACCCATACAGATTCCACAATGTCCAGACTAACGTCCTCCCTTACTATTATGTTAATCTCCTTAATCAGCAACACTGCCCTACCTCTTTTTCTTTTCTATCTGTCTTCCCTGAAAATTGAATAACTTTGTACATTGTGTTCCCATCCTTGGTTACCCTGGAGCCAGTTACATTTTTTCCATTAATAACTGTTTGTGCAGTTAATTCATCCATCTTATTACAAATACTCTTCACACTGAGACGGAGTCTTCAGGCTCTTTATTTTGACATTTATTGCCCTTTTCAAATCATTATGAAATGTGGCCCTTTTTGATTTTTGTCTTTGGTTTCTCTGCCTTCCATTTTTCCAATCATTGTCCTTTGTTTCTGCCTCTCTGCCTTCCTGCACTGGTTCCCATCCCCCACGCCATATTAGTTTAAACCCTCCCCAACAGCACTAGCAAACACTTCCCCGAGGAAGTGGTTCCAGTCCTGCCCAGGTGCAGCCCATTCCAATGTCCCAGGAATTTGAATTCCGCCCCCCCCCCCCCCCCCCCCCCCCCCCACCGCCCCTTGCACCATCCTTCAAGTCACATTTTCATCTGAGCTATCCTACCATTCCTACTCTGACTAGCACATGGCACAGGTAGCAATCCCAAGAATACTACCTTTGAGGTACTACTTTTTAGTTTAACTCCTAACTCCCTCAGTTCAGCTTATGGGACCTCATCCTTTTTTTAAAAACCAATGTTGTTGGTGTGGTATGGACTACAATAGCTGGCTGTTCACTTTCCCTCAGAATGTACTGCAGCTGCTCAAAGACATCCCAGACCCTTGCACCTGGGAGGCAATATACCATCCTGGACTCTCGTTTGCAGTTGCAGAAACACGCGTCGATTGAATCCCCTATCACTACAGCTCAGGCCTCTCTTTTTCCTGCCCTCCTTTGCAGCAGAGCCAACCACGGTGCCATGAACCCAGCTGCTGCCACCTTCCCCTGGTGAGCCGTCTCCCCCAACTGTATCCAAAACAGTTATACCCGTTTTGGAGGGAGATGATCACAGGGGACACTGCACTACTTACCTACCTTTCCTCTGTCTGTTGGCTAGCCATTCTCTACTTTCTTCAGTAATTTTTATCTGTGGTGTGGTCAACTTACTGAATATGCTATCCACGATTCCCTCAGCCTCATGAATGCTCCAAAGTTACAGGGAGACTTATTCTGTTTCTCTGTATCTAACCCCATGTGTATTTATAGTTACTCTGTCTTTGATTCCCAGAAGAAAGGCTTGTTCATGGCAATCTTCTTCAGCTCCTGTAACGTGTCAGTAAGGGTCGCACTGAACAGGAGAGTTTGCCGTTTGGCTGGGACAGCACTGAGAATCAATTCCAGGTCCTGAGTGAAATCTGTGCAGCCTTGCTCCAGTAATCTATCAGCTTCATCCAACACCTAGGGAAAAGAGCAAATGCCAATGGCAAAACTGAGTTTTCTTCTATCGGAAATTGGAAGTCACACAGCCAGAAAAATGTAAACCGTCTCAGCTGCCATGTTCCACATAAACAAGCAATAATTCAGATACAAGACAGGCCTGGTCACAAGCCCGACGACTTCCTTTTTTATAGTAATTTCATGAGATGCAAGGCTGGCATTTATTGCCTGTCTTCAATTTACCGGAATTAAATAGCACAGTCATTTCGGAAGGTAATTAGGAGTTGAGCATATTGCTGTGGGTCTGGAGTCACGTACTCCAAACCAGATAATGACAACAGACTTCCAGATGACTCAATGGTTTTTACAACTATCAACTGCAATTTCCTGGTCACCACTAGATCTGTTTCTTAATTCCACACGCATTAACTGAATTCAAATTCCACAGTCCGCAGTGGTGGAACCTGAAAATAATCCCCAGTCACTGGATTACTGGCTCATGCAACAAGAGAGGAAGTTGCAATTGATGATATCAGCCCATTGTTTGCGGTATATGAAGTCATAGAGTCATAGAGATGTACAGCATGGAACCAACCCTTCGATCCAACCCATCCATGCTGACCAGATATCGCAACCCAAGGACTCAGTCCTGGCAGAGGAGAGTAAAGACAGTCTTAGTCAGCAGCCTCCCATGTGGCACCTTGTCAAAGAGGAGCTCATGGTGTTAGGGGCAAGGTGGTTACATGGGTAGAGGATTGGCTGCCAGGCAGGGGGCAGTGAGTGGAGATGAAGGGTCTTTTTCAGGGTGGCAGCTGATGACTACTGCAGTTCTGCAGGGGTCAATGTTGGGACCAGGACTATGCAAACTACACATTAACAATCTGCACAAAACAACTGAGGGCATTGCTGCTATCTTTGCAGATAAAACAAAGATAGGTGAAGGACAGGGAGTGTTGAGGAAGTGAGAGGCTGCAGAAAAACTTGAACAGGCTAGGGGAGTTGGCAAAGAAGTGGCAGATGGAATACAATGTGGGAAAGTGAGGTTATGCACTTTGGTAGGAAAAATAGAAGCATAGACTGTTTTCTAAATGGGGAAAGGCTTCAGAAATCTGAAACATGAAGGAACTTGGGAGTCCACATTCAGGTTTCTCTTAAGGTTAACATGCAAGTTCAGTTGGTAATTAGGAAGAGAAATGCATTGTTAACATTCATTTCCAGAGGACTAGAACACAACAGAAGGAATGTCCTGCTGAGGCTGTGTAAGGCTCCAACTAGATCATATTTGGAATACTGTGAGCAGTATTGGGCCCCGTATCTAAGCAAAGTATTGGAGGGAATCCAGAGGAGATTTATAAGAATGATCCTGGGAATAATGGGCTTGTCACATGAGGAGCTATTGAAGACTCTGTATACTCGATGAGGGGTGGATCTGATTGAAATTTACAGAACACTGAGGGGCCAGGAGTGTGTGGATATGGAGAAGATGTTTCCAAGTGTAAGAGAGATTAGGACCAGACGCCACCGCCCCAGAGTCAAGGGATTACCATTTGGAACTGAGATGAGGAGGAATTTCTTCAGCCAGAGGGTGGGGAATCTGTGGAACTCGTTATCGCAGAGGGCTGTGGGGCTGGGTCACTGAGTGTATTTAAGACAGCGATAGGTAGGCTCTTGATTAATAAGAGGATCAAAGGTTATGTGGGGGAAGACAGCAGAATGGTTTGGAAAACATTATTTGCCATAATCAAATGACAGAGCAGACTTGATGAACCAATAAGACTTAATTCGGCTCCTATATCTAATGGTCTTATGGAAATAATTAAGGATTTTGGTGAACGTGAACTGGAAAGACTACAGTCTCTGGCTGTGGCATCAGCAATCTTAAACTCGTCATTAAAAGAATGAAAGGATTAGTTTCGAGGTTGATACAGGGCCAAGGGGAGAGAGTAGGTCAGTGGGATTAGTTTGGGGATTGATATAGGGTCAAGGGGAGAGTAGGTCAGTGGGATTAGTTTGGGGATTGATACAGGGCTATAGGGAGAGAGTAGGTCAGAACGGTGTTAATTTGGACAGAAGCAGAGATTAACCAAATTTGATGCTGCCCTAACACCACCCCCTCCCTGTGGCCATGCCTCTAGGGTTGGTGGGAAATGTTTCCTAATCCCCACACTGCAGAATGGGAGAAACATTAATGTATTGAGTCTCTACAAATTCTCTCATACCAGAAACTTTATTTTCTTCAAGTTGAAGGTGTCACTACTCCGGATGTGGTCAGCCAGACGGCCTGGAGTTGCGATGACAACATGAGGTTTTCTGGAGAGTTCTAGAGCCTGTGAGACCATATCTAGAGAGGGAAACAGACAGATAATAAACTGGCCTTAGGGATAAGGCATTGAAACAGCAGGTCACAGAACAACAGACAGAGACTCACCAATTCCACCAACAACAACACAATCCTTCAAACCCAGAGGTTTCCCCAGGACTCGAAACTGTTCAGCAATCTGATAGACCAACTCCCTGAAAAGAAGAATTATATAAGATGTGTTTCAGTTCAGTCTGACTGAGAGACTCAATCTCAAAGAGTGACAATAATTTATATTCCAAAGTTCAGAAACCAAAAGCAAGGTAACATAGAGCAGACAGTTATGAAAATGGAGTCTGAACTCACTGAGACTGAGGTCTGAAGTCAGTGAACATATCTCAGAAAGATCATGTTGATTGTACTTGGGAGTGCAGAAAGAACCCGAACTATAAATAAGAGGAGAAAGCAGTGGAACATGGGGGGCTTTCAAAGAAGGGAAAGTGCCATAGGTAGGTCAAGGAGCACAGGTCAAGATCTGATCTAGTTACCATCAGTCTGGGCCAGAGGTGAAAGCTATAGTCTGGTGGGGAGGCTTCATTTAAATGGAAAGTCTCAAACCCTCAAGCAATTTACCATCAAGCTCATGATGTCAATGTAATCATCCACAATGAGTTCATGACTAACTTTCAGCAAATTGCCATTGTGTAAGGAGAGATGTAATCAATAAGAACTGATTCTCTGTTTTGTACAGTCCCATTTGTTGATTTGTCTCAGTATCATATAGCACGGAAACAGACCTTTCAGTCCAACCAGTCCATGCCAAACAAAATCCCAAACTTAAACCAGTCCCACCTGCCTGTGCTTGGCCCCTAACCCTCTAAACATTTCTTATTTATGCATTTATCCAAATGTCTTTTAAATGTTCTAAGTGTTGCTGGATCCATCACTTCCTCTGTAAGTTCATTCTACACACAAAACACTAAAAACAATTGCCTCTCATGGTTCTTTTTAAATTCTTTCTCCTCTCACCTTAAAAATATGCCCAAGTTTTAAATCCCCCACCTAAGGGAAAAGACACCTGCCACAACTTCGGTTGTGGAGAAAGAGGTGGAAAAGGTTATAAGAGATAGGATTTATAACCATCTCGATAGGAATATGTTGATTAGGAATAGTCAACAGGGTTTTATCAAGGGCAGGTTGTGCCTCACAAACCTTATTGAGTTCTTTGACAAGGTGACTAAACAGGTGGATGAGGGTAAAACCATTGATGTGGTGTATATGGATTTTAGTAAGGCGTTTGATAAGGTTCCCCATGGTAGGCTACTGCACAAAATACAGAGACATGGGATTGAGGGCGATTTAGCGGTTTGGATCAGAAATTGGCTAGCTGAAAGAAGACAGAGGGTGGTGGTTGATGGGAAATGTTCATCCTGGAGTTCAGTTACTAGTGGTGTACTGTAAGGATTTGTTTTTGGTCCACTGCTGTTTATCATTTTTATAAATGACCTGGATGAGGGCAGAGAAGGATGGGTTAGTAAATTTGTGGATGACATTAAGGTTGGTGGAGTTGTGGACAGTCCGGAAGGATGTTGCAGGTTACAGAGGGACATAGATAAGCTGCAGGGCTGGGCTGAGAGGTAGCAAATTAAGTTTAATGTGGAAAAGCGTGAGGTGGTTCACTTTGGAAGGACAGATGTCAGAGGTAGTTTCATTACTCAGAGTAATAGGGGCATGGAACGCACTGCCTGCATCAGTTGTAGACTCGCCAACTTTACTGACATATAAATGGTCATTGGATCGACATCTGGACAAGAATGGAATACTGTAGGTTAGATGGGCTTCAGATTGGTTTCACTGGGCAGCACAATATCGAGGGCCGAAGGGCCTGTACTGCGCTGGAATGTTCTATATTCTATTATCTATACCTCCCACGATTTTATAAATCTCTAAATACACCTCTCAACCTCCAAAGCTCCAGTGAAAAAAAGTCCCAGCTTATCCAGCCTTTCCTTATAACTCAAACCACCATTCCCGTCAACATCCTGGTAAATCTCTTCTGAACCCTCTCCACCTTAACAATATCCTTCCAGTAACGGAGACCAGAACTGGACACAGTATCCAGAAAAGACCTCACCAATATCCAGTACAACCTCAACATAACATCCCAAATCCTATGCTCAAAGTCATAAAGATGTACAGCACGGTAACAAACACTTTGGTCCAACCCGTCCACGCCGATCAGATATCCCAACCCAATCTTGTCCCACCTGCCAGCACCCAGTCTATATCCCTCCAAACCCTTCCTATTCATATACACATCCAAATACCTTTTAAATATTGCAGTTGTACCAGCCTGTACCACTTCCTTTGGCAGCTCATTCCATACAAGTACTACCTTCTGCATGAAAAAGTTGCCCCTTAGGTCTCTGTTATATCTGTCCCCTCTCACCCTAAACCTATGCCCTGTAGTTCTGGACTCCCCCACCCAAGGAAAAGACCTTGTCTAGTTACCCTATCCATACCCCTCATGAATTTATAAACCTCTATAATGTCACCCCTCAGCCTCCGACGCTCCAGGGAAAACAGCCCCAGCCTGTTCAGCCTCTCCCTATAGCTCAAATCCTCCAACCCAGGCAACATCCTTGTAAATCTTTTCTGAACCCTTTCAAGTTTCACAACATCTTTCCGATAGGAAGGAGACCAGAATTGCATGCAATATTCCAACAGTGGCCTAATCAATGTCCTGTACAGCCGCAACATGACCTCCCAACTCCTGTACTCAATACTCTGACCAATAAAAGAAAGCATACCAAACGCCTTCTTCACTGTCCTATCTACCTGCGACTCCACTTTCAAGGTCTGAATAATGAAGACAAACATGCTAAACACTCTCTTAACCACCCTAGATATGTGTGATGCAAACTTCAAAAAGATTATACACCTAAACCCCTAAGTCTCTCCATTCTACAACACTATTCAAGGCCCTATGTTTAATGTCTTGCTTTTGTTTGTTTTACCAATATGCAAGACTCACATTTATCAAAATTAAACTCCACCTGCCACTTTTCAGCCCATTGATCCAATTGATCAAGATGTCTTTGCTATCATCTGACCATACCTTCCATATTCTCATCTAAATCATTTATATAAATGACAAACAGAAGTGGACGCAGCACCGATCCCTGTGGAACACCACTGATCACAGGCCTCCAGTCCGACAAAATGCACTACCATCACCCTCTGTCTCCTGCTGTTAAGCCAACTTCGCCTCCAATTGGGAAGCTCACTGTGAATCCCATATGATCTAACTTTACTAATTAGTCTACCATGCGGAACCTTGTCAATCTTTATTAAAGTCCAAGTAAATAATGTCTACTGTTCTGTCCTAATCAATCATCTTGGTTACTTCCTCAAAAAAACTCAAGTTTGTAAGACAATTTTCCATGCACAAAACCATGCTGACTATCTCTAATCATTCCTTATCTCTCTGAGCTTTCAGAATCACTTCCAACAATTTACCCGCCATCAAAATCAGATTCACAAGTCTAGTTACCGGGCTTCTCCTTACATCGTTTCTTAAACAAAGGCACCACATTACACACTTTCCACTCATTCAGAATCTCACTCATATTTATAGATGATACAAATATTTCTGCAAGGGGCCCCACAATTTCCTAACTTTCCAATAAGCCCTGGGATACAAGAGATCGGGCCCTCGAGATTTGTCCAGCTTTGTATTTTCTAAGATCTCCAGCACTTTTCTAATGTCAACTGTTTTCAAAACATCAACATTTATTTCCAATCTACAATAGATTGCAGAAAGGAGAAGCTAAAAGGATTAGTAGGGAAGGGGTCTATGATCATGCATTAGCTCTGAGCGATGGCAGTGAGAGCTGCTCAAAGTTCAGTCACCTGGTGGGAGCCAGCACCAAGCAGAATATTCCATATGGATCCTCTGACAGCTTCTGAAGGATTGGGAGAACAAATGCTGCCGTTTTCCCACTGCCAGTTTGGGCACAGCCCATACAGTCCTGTCCTGTGAGAGAGAAAAAAACAACAATTAATCTGCGGAGCAATGAAAGCTCATGAAAGGACTAAAGGAGCCAGGTCAGGAGTCATGGGTTAGAGAACAAGGAGCTAAGGTCAGGGTCAGAACAAAGAAACAGATTTGGAGGTTAGGGGTCAGAGAGGGAGAAGCCAGGTCCCAAGATCAGCACAAGGGTCATGGAATGCGGTGGGGTGGGAGGGGGGGGGTGTCAGGAGTCAGCATGAGGGTCTAGGAATGGGGTAAAAACAATGACTGCAGATGCTGGCAATCAGATTCTAGATTAGAGTGGTGCTGGAAAAGCACAGCAGGTCAGTCAGCATCTGAGGAGCAACGCAATCGATGTTTCGGACAAAAGCCCTTCATCAGGAATAGAGGCAGGGAGCCTGAAGACTGGAGAGACAGGAATGGGTCAGGGGTCAGCGTGAGGGTCCGGGAATGGGGGGGTCAAGGGTCAGTGTGAGGGTCAGGAGTCAGTGTGAGGGTCTGGGAATGGGGGGGGTCAGGGGTCAGTGTGAGTGTCCGGGAATGGGGGGGGGGGGGTCAGGGGTCAGTGTGAGGGTCCGGGGTCAGTGTGAGGGTCTGGGAATGGGGGGGTCAGGGGTCAGTGTGAGGGTCCGGGAATGGGGGGGTCAGGGGTCAGTGTGAGGGTCCGGGGTCAGTGTGAGGGTCTGGGAATGGGGGGGGTCAGGGGTCAGTGTGAGGGGCCGGGAATGGGGGGGGTCAGGGGTCAGTGTGAGGGGCCGGGAATGGGGGGGTCGGGGGTCGGGGGTCAGTGTGAGGGTCCGGGAATGGGGGGGTCGGGAGTCAGGGGTCAGTGTGAGGGTCCGGGAATGGGGGGGTCAGGGGTCAGTGTGAGTGTCCGGGAATGGGGGGGGGGGTCAGGGGTCAGTGTGAGGGTCTGGGAATGGGGGGGTCAGGGGTCAGTGTGAGGGTCCGGGAATGGGGGGGTCAGGGGTCAGTGTGAGGGTCCGGGAATGGGGGGGTCAGGGGTCAGTGTGAGGGTCTGGGAATGGGGGGGTCGGGGGTCAGTGTGAGGGTCCGGGAATGGGGGGGTCGGGGGTCAGGGGTCAGTGTGAGGGTCCAGAGCCTGATAGTTGGCGGGTTCCGGATCCGAGCGGCGTCTCTTACCCCGGAGAATGGCCGGGATACAGTGCTGCTGCACGGGGGTCGGTTGCCGGATCCCGAGCCGTTCACTTTGCTCCGAGAGCCAAGCCCCGAGGCCTAACGCGACCAGGCTGTCCGCCATGCTGTCAACGTCATCCGCCAGAGCCCGGCGCCTCCTGATGGCGTCACGTCACCGCGCGGCCCACACCGACACGTGGCGACGCCATCTTTGATGCTGGCGGGAGTATTGTTATTGTGTTCACGTGACAGAAAACTGCAATTCGTTCAAATTAATCTACTTGGACACTCGGAGAGAAGAGCCAAATGGGCAGGTGTTACACCTTCAATGATCACAGGGGAAGGTGCCATGGGGGTGGTGTTGGGAATGAATGAAGAGAGTCCTGGAGAGAACAGTCCCTGTGGAAAACAAACAAGGGAAAGGAGTGGAATATGTGTCTGGTGGTGGTAAATCACTGAAGGTGATGGAATTGGTGGCTAGTGATCTTCTGGATGGTGGGATGATAGGAAAGAACAAGGGGAACCCTATCGCTGTTGCAGGAGGGAAAAGAGGGGGTGCTGGGCAGAAGACCGGGAGATGGATTGGTCCCAGCTGAGGGCCCTGTCAACAATAGTGCTGAAGAGTTGTCGGTTGAGGGGAAGAAGTTGGACATTTTGGAGGCTCCCTCATCAAAGTTGACCTCATTGGAACATACACGACAGAGATGGAGGAACTGAGAGAATGGAATGGAGTCTTTGCATGAAGTAGGGTGCAAGGATGTACAGTCCAGGTAGCTATGGGAGTTGGGGGGTTTAGAGTGGATATTAGTGGCCACTCTATCCCCAGAAATGAAAACAGAGATGTTGAGCAAGGGAAAGGAGGACTCAGGTGAAAGTGAGAGCAGGGTGGAAATCGGAAGCGAAATCGATTAATGTTTACAATTCCAGACGAGAGCACGAAGCAGCACCAATTATATCATTGATATATTGGAGAAAGAGTTTTGGGTGGGGGCCAGAATAGGACTGGAACAAGGAATGTTCATGTACCCTACCACGAGACAGGAATAACTGTGGCCCATGCAGGTACCCATGGCCAACCTGTGACCTGAAGAAGATGAGAGGAGTTAAAAGTGAAGTTGTTCAGCAACCACCATTTGTCCCACCTCCAGCAAGATGCTACCATCACCCCTCCCCTCCCTTGTTTGCCTCCCGCAGGGACTGTTCGATAGCCAAATAAATACTGTGGCAATTGCAGCATTTAAAAGGTATCTGGAGGGGTTGATGAATAGGAAGGGTTTAGAGGGATATGGGCCAAATGCTGGCAAATGGGACTCAATTAGGTTAGGATATCTGGTTGGCATGACAAGTTAGACTGAAGGGTCTGTTTCTTTATTGTATGACTCCATAACTCTATGACTCTACCTACAGGATGTACTGCAGCAACTCACTGTGGATCCTCTGATAGTACCTTCCAAACCCATGACCTCTACCTCGCAGTAGCACACTAGCTGCTTGAGAACATCACCATCTTGCAGTCCCTGGCCCCACCACTCACCGTCCAATCTTGGAAATATATCACCATTGCCTCATTGTCAGCACCTACATCATAAAGACTGCAGCAGCTCAAGGGCAACTTAGGATGGGGCAATAAACATTGACCTAACCAATGATGCCCATATCCCATGAATGAATAAAAATAGTCACACTTCCTGCCCCACCCCAAATATTTCCATTGTCTCGATACTCTAAGACTGATTGTTTAACATCTACTCATATTTTCATAGGAAGAAGAATTAGTCATTCAGCCCATCAAGCCTGCTCTATTATTAATACAATCACAGCTGATATCTACCTCAATATTTCACTCTGAGGACTGCTGGAGATCAGGCACGTGCTCAGCCCCAGGTAGATGTGCACTTGGCCATTAGCAACTTGGTCAAAATGTACTGACAAGCACAAAACATCAGGCAGATTTGTCAGATGAACTCTTGTCAGCTGGATCGAAGGATGAAGGGATCCACCAACATTATCAGTGCTGAGCTGGCTCCATGGACAGGCTGCTAACCAACATGGAGAGCCAGGCCAGGCACAATCAGGCAGCATCCAACGAGCAGCGAAATCAAATGACCTGGGAGTTGCAGTGGGAGATGGACTCCCTGAGATTCTTGTAGAGAGAGGAGGACAAGAATCTCAAGGAGTCCCTCTCTCACTGCAACTCCCAGGTCATTTGATTTCACTGCTCGTTGGATGCTGCCTGAACTGCTGTGCTCTTCCAGCACCACTAATCCAGTGTTTGCTTTCCAGCATCTGCAGTCATTGTTTTTACCAGGCACAATCAGGGTCTGCTGCTTATGAACATGGACTCCATTGGTGTCCATCCGAGCCACAGGTGCTCAGCATTAGTGGGAAGGTGAGAGGGAACTGAGGAGCTTCAATCTCATTTCAAGGGAGCAGTCACCTCTTTAGGGGTTTACTACAGGCCCCCCAGTAGCAGCAGGGAGATGGAAGAAAGCATAGGTCGGCAGATGTTGGAAAAGTGGACGTAGTAGGGTTGTAATGGGTGACTTTAACTTTCCCAATATTGATTGGAACCTCCTTCGAGCAGAAGATTTGAATGGAGCTGTTTTTGTAAGGTGTGTTCAGGAGGGTTTCCTAACTCAGTACGTTGACAGGCCGACTAGGGGAGAGGCCATTCTAGACTTGGTGCTCGGAAATGAACTGGGGCTGGTATCAGATCTTGTGGTGGGAGAGCATTTTGGTGATAGTGAGCACAACTGCCTCACATTCTACATAGCTATGGAGAGGAGAGGATTAGACAAAATGGGAGGATATTTAATTGGGGAAGAAGAAACTGTGATGCGATTAGACATGAGGTAGGAAGCATGGATTGGGAGCAATTGTTCCATGGTAAAGGTACTATAGACATGTGGAGACTGTTTAAGGAACAGTTGTTGCAAGTGATGAATAAAATGTCCCTCTGAGACAGGCAAGAAGTGGTAAGATAAAGGAACCTTGGATGACGAGAGCGGTGGAGCTTCTCGTCAAAAGGAAAAAGGTAGCTTACATAAGGTGGAGGAAGCGAGGGTCAAGCTCAGCTCTAGAGGATTACAGGCAGGTGAGGAAGGAGCTCAAAATTGGTCTGAGGAGAGCCAGGAGGGGGCACGAGAAAGGCTTGGCAGAACGGATTAGGGAGAACACAAAGGCATTTTACACTTATGTGAGGAATAAGAGAATGGTCAAAGAAAGAGTAGGGCCAATCAGGGATAGCATAGGGAACATGTGTGTGGAGTCTGAGGAGGTAGGGGAAGCCCTAAATGAGTATTTTTGCTTCTGTCTTTACGAAAGAAACGAACTTTGTAGTGAATGAAACCTTTGAAGAGCAGGTGCGCATGCTGGAATGGATAGAGATAGAGGAAGCTGATGTACTGAAAATTTTGTCAAACATTAAGATTGAAAGTCGCCAGGCCCAGACCAGATTTATCCTCGGCTGCTTTGGGAAACGAGAAATGCAATTGCTTTGCCACTTGCGAAGATCTTTTCATCCTCGCTCTTTACTGGAGTCGTACCTGAGGACTGGAGAGAGGCAAACGTAATTCCTCTCTTCAAGAAAGGAAATAGGGAAACCCCGGCAATTACAGACCAGTAAGTCCACGTCTGTCGTCTGCAAGGTGTTAGAAAGGATTCTGAGGGATAGGACTTATGACCATCTGGAAGAGCATGGCTTGATTAAATGCAGTCAACACGGCTTTGTGAGGGGCAGGTCATGCCTCAAAAACCTTATCGAGTTCTTTGAGGATGTGACTAGAAAAGTTGATGAGGGTTGAGCTGTGGATGTGGTGTATATGGACTTCAGCAAGGCATTTGGTAAGGTTCCCCATGGTAGGCTCATTCAGAAGGTCAGGAGGAATGGGATACAGGGGAACTTAGCTATCTGGATAAAGAATTGGCTGGCCAACAGAAGACAGCGAGTGGTAGTAGAAGGAAAATATTCTGCCTGGAAGTCTGTGATGAGTGGTGTTCCACAGAGCTCTGCCCTTGGGCCTCTACTGTTTGTAATTTTTATTAATGATTTGGATGAGGGGATTGAAGGATGGGTAAGCAAGTTTGCAGACGACACAAAGGTTGGAGGTGTTGACAGTATAGAGGGCTGTTGTAGGCTGCAGCGGGAGATTGACAGGATGTAGAGATGGGCTGAGAGGTGGCAGATGGAGTTCAACCTGGATAAATGCGAGGTGATGCATTTTGAAAAGTCGAATTTGAAAGCTGAGTACAGGATTAAGGATAGGATTCTTGGCAGTGTGGAGGAACAGAGGGATCTTGGTGTGCAGGTACATAGATCCCTTAAAATGGCCACCCAAGTGGACAGGATTGTTAAGAACGCATATGGTGTTTTGGCTTTCATTAACAGGGGGATTGAGTTTAAGAGTAGTGAGATCTTGTTGCAGCTCTATAAAACTTTGGTTAGATCGCACTTGGAATACTGCGTCCAGTTCTGGTCGCCCTATTATAGGAAAGATGTGGATACTTTAGAGAGGGTTCAGAGGAGGTTTACCAGGATGCTGCCTGGATTGGAGGGCTTATCTTATGAAGAGAGGTTGACTGAGCTCAGACTTTTTTCATTGGAGAAAAGGAGGAGGAGAGGGGACCTAATTGAAGTATACAAGATAATGAAAGGCATAGATAGAGTCGATAGCCAGAGACTATTTCCCAGGGCAGAAATGGCTAACACGAGGGATCATAGTTTTAAGCTGGTTGGAGGAAAGTATAGAGGGGATGTCAGAGGCAGCTTCATTACACAGAGAGTTGTGAGAGCATGGAATGCGTTGCCAGCAGCAGTTGTAGAAGCAAGGTCATTGGGGACATTTAAGAGACTACTGGACATGCATATGGTCACAGAAATTTGAGGGTGCATACATGAGGATCAATGGTTGGCACAACATCGTGGGCTGAAGGGCCTGTTCTGTGCTGTACTGTCCTATGTTCTATGTTCTAAGAGCCTCTTCCTGGAAGGGAGACAGGGTAATGCAGACTCACCCACAGTGTGACGGGGTAGTGCAGGCTCACCCACAGTGAGACAGGGTAGTGCAGGCTCACCCACAGTGAGACAGGGTAGTGCAGGGTCACCCACAGGGAGACGGGGTAATGCAGACTCACCCACAGTGAGACAGGGTAGTGCAGGTCACCCACAGTGTGACGGGGTAGTGCAGGTCACCGACAGTGAGACTGGGTAGTGCAGGCTCACCCACAGTGAGACAGGGTAGTGCAGGGTCACCCACAGTGAGACAGGGTAGTGCAGGGTCACCCACAGGGAGACGGGGTAGTGCAGGTCACCCACAGGGAGACGGGGTAGTGCAGGCTCACCCACAGTGAGACAGGGTAGTGCAGGCTCACCCACAGGGAGACAGGGTAGTGCAGGGTCACCCACAGTGAGACAGGGTAGTGCAGGGTCACCCACAGTGTGACGGGGTAGTGCAGGGTCACCCACAGTGAGACAGGGTAGTGCAGGCTCACCCACAGTGTGACGGGGGAGTGCAGACTCACCCACAGGGAGACAGGGTAGTGCAGACTCACCCACAGTGAGACGGGGTAGTGCAGGCTCACCCACAGTGTGACGGGGTAGTACAGACGCACCCACAGTGTGACAGGGTAGTGCAGGGTCACCCACAGGGAGACAGGGTAGTGCAGGCTCACCCACAGGGAGACAGGGTAGTGCAGACTCACCCACAGTGTGACGGGGTAGTGCAGACTCACCCACAGGGAGACGGGGTAGTGGGGTAGTGCAGGCTCACCCACAGTGAGTCAGGGTAGTGCAGGGTCACCCACAGTGAGACAGGGTAGTGCAGGCTCACCCACAGTGTGACGGGGTAGTGTAGGCTCACCCACAGGGAGACAGGGTAGTGCAGGGTCACCCACAGTGAGACAGGGTAGTGCAGACTCACCCACAGTGAGACAGGGTAGTGCAGGTCACCCACAGTGTGACGGAGTAGTGCAGACTCACCCACAGTGAGACGGGGTAGTGCAGACTCACCCACAGTGAGATGGGGTAGTGCAGGGTCACCCACAGTGAGACAGGGTAGTGAAGGCTCACCCACAGTGAGACGGGGTAGTGCAGGCTCACCCACAGTGAGACATGGTAGTGCAGGCTCACCCACAGTGTGACGGGGTAGTGCAGGGTCACCCACAGTGAGACAGGGTAGTGAAGGCTCACCCACAGTGTGACGGGATAGTGCAGGGTCACCCACAGTGAGACAGGGTAGTGAAGGCTCACCCACAGTGTGACGGGGTAGTGCAGGGTCACCCACAGTGTGACGGGGTAGTGCAGGGTCACCCACAGTGAGACAGGGTAGTGAAGGCTCACCCACAGTGTGACGGGGTAGTGCAGGGTCACCCACAGTGAGACAGGGTAGTGAAGGCTCACCCACAGTGTGACGGGGTAGTGCAGACTCACCCACAGTGAGACAGGGTAGTGCAGGTCACCCACAGTGTGACGGGGTAGTGCAGACTCACCCACAGTGAGACGGGGTAGTGCAGGCTCACCCACAGTGTGACGGGGTAGTGCAGACTCACCCACAGTGAGACAGGGTAGTGCAGGCTCACCCACAGTGTGACGGGGTAGTGCAGACTCACCCACAGTGAGACGGGGTAGTGCAGGGTCACCCACAGTGTGACGGGGTAGTGCAGGGTCACCCACAGTGTGACAGGGTAGTGCAGACTCACCCACAGTGAGACAGGGTAGTGCAGACTCACCCACAGTGAGACAGGGTAGTGCAGGTCACCCACAGTGTGACGGGGTAGTGCAGACTCACCCACAGTGAGACGGGGTAGTGCAGGCTCACCCACAGTGTGACGGGGTAGTGCAGGGTCACCCACAGTGAGACGGGGTAGTGCAGGCTCACCCACAGTGTGACGGGGTAGTGCAGACTCACCCACAGTGAGACAGGGTAGTGCAGGCTCACCCACAGTGTGACGGGGTAGTGCAGACTCACCCACAGGGAGACGGGGTAGTGCAGGGTCACCCACAGTGAGACAGGGTAGTGCAGGCTCACCCACAGGGAGACGGGGTAGTGCAGACTCACCCACAGTGTGACAGGGTAGTGCAGACTCACCCACAGGGAGACGGGGTAGTGCAGGGTCACCCACAGTGAGACAGGGTAGTGCAGGCTCACCCACAGTGAGACAGGGTAGTGCAGACTCACCCACAGTGAGACGGGGTAGTGCAGGGTCACCCACAGTGAGACAGGGTAGTGCAGGCTCACCCACAGTGAGACAGGGTAGTGCAGACTCACCCACAGTGAGACGGGGTAGTGCAGGCTCACCCACAGGGAGACAGGGTAGTGCAGACTCACCCACAGTGAGACAGGGTAGTGCAGGGTAACCCACAGTGAGACAGGGTAGTGCAGGCTCACCCACAGTGAGACAGGGTAGTGCAGACTCACCCACAGTGAGACGGGGTAGTGCAGGCTCACCCACAGGGAGACAGGGTAGTGCAGGGTCACCCACAGTGAGACAAGGTAGTGCAGGCTCACCCACAGTGAGACGGGGTAGTGCAGGCTCACCCACAGTGTGACGGAGTAGTGCAGGCTCACCCACAGGGAGACAGGGTAGTGCAGGCTCACCAACAGTGAGACAGGGTAGTGCAGGCTCACCCACAGTGAGACAGGGTAGTGCAGGGTCACCCACAGTGAGACAGGGTAGTGCAGGGTCACCCACAGTGAGACAGGGTAGTGCAGGTCACCCACAGTGTGACGGAGTAGTGCAGTCTCACCCACAGTGAGACAGGGTAGTGCAGACTCACCCACAGGGAGACGGGGTAGTGCAGACTCACCCACAGTGAGACAGGGTAGTGCAGACTCTCCCACAGTGAGACGGGGTAGTGCAGGCTCACCCACAGTGTGACGGGGTAGTGCAGGCTCACCCACAGTGAGACAGGGTAGTGCAGACTCACCCACAGGGAGACGGGGTAGTGCAGGCTCACCCACAGTGTGACGGGGTAGTGCAGACTCACCCACAGTGAGACAGGGTAGTGCAGACTCACCCACAGTGTGACGGGGTAGTGCAGACTCACCCACAGGGAGACGGGGTAGTGCAGGCTCACCCACAGTGAGTCAGGGTAGTGCAGGGTCACCCACAGTGAGACAGGGTAGTGCAGGCTCACCCACAGTGTGACGGGGTAGTGTAGGCTCACCCACAGGGAGACAGGGTAGTGCAGGCTCACCCACAGTGAGACAGGGTAGTGCAGGCTCACCCACAGTGAGACAGGGTAGTGCAGGGTCACCCACAGTGTGACGGGGTAGTGCAGGGTCACCCACAGTGAGACAGGGTAGTGAAGGCTCACCCACAGTGAGACAGGGTAGTGCAGACTCACCCACAGTGAGACAGGGTAGTGCAGGTCACCCACAGGGAGACGGGGTAGTGCAGTCTCACCCACAGTGAGACAGGGTAGTGCAGGTCACCCACAGTGAGACAGGGTAGTGCAGACTCACCCACAGTGAGACAGGGTAGTGCAGGCTCACCCACAGTGAGACAGGGTAGTGCAGACTCACCCACAGTGAGACAGGGTAGTGCAGGTCACCCACAGTGAGACAGGGTAGTGCAGACTCACCCACAGTGAGACGGGGTAGTGCAGGTCACCCACAGGGAGACGGGGTAGTGCAGGCTCACCCACAGTGAGACAGGGTAGTGCAGACTCACCCACAGTGAGACAGGGTAGTGCAGGCTCACCCACAGTGAGACAGGGTAGTGCAGGTCACCCACAGTGAGACAGGGTAGTGCAGACTCACCCACAGGGAGACGGGGTAGTGCAGGTCACCCACAGGGAGACGGGGTAGTGCAGGCTCACCCACAGTGAGACAGGGTAGTGCAGGCTCACCCACAGGGAGACAGGGTAGTGCAGGGTCACCCACAGTGAGACAGGGTAGTGCAGGGTCACCCACAGTGTGACGGGGTAGTGCAGGGTCACCCACAGTGAGACAGGGTAGTGCAGGCTCACCCACAGTGAGACAGGGTAGTGCAGGTCACCCACAGTGTGACGGGGAGTGCAGACTCACCCACAGGGAGACAGGGTAGTGCAGACTCACCCACAGTGAGACGGGGTAGTGCAGGCTCACCCACAGTGTGACGGGGTAGTACAGACGCACCCACAGTGTGACAGGGTAGTGCAGACTCACCCACAGGAAGACGGGGTAGTGCAGGCTCACCCACAGTGAGACAGGGTAGTGCAGGGTCACCCACAGGGAGACAGGGTAGTGCAGGCTCACCCACAGGGAGACAGGGTAGTGCAGACTCACCCACAGTGTGACGGGGTAGTGCAGACTCACCCACAGGGAGACGGGGTAGTGGGGTAGTGCAGGCTCACCCACAGTGAGTCAGGGTAGTGCAGGGTCACCCACAGTGAGACAGGGTAGTGCAGGCTCACCCACAGTGTGACGGGGTAGTGCAGGGTCACCCACAGGGAGACAGGGTAGTGCAGGGTCACCCACAGTGAGACAGGGTAGTGCAGGCTCACCCACAGTGAGACAGGGTAGTGCAGGGTCACCCACAGTGTGACGGGGTAGTGCAGGGTCACCCACAGTGAGACAGGGTGGTGCAGACTCACCCACAGTGAGACAGGGTAGTGCAGGTCACCCACAGTGTGACGGAGTAGTGCAGACTCACCCACAGTGTGACGGGGTAGTGCAGACTCACCCACAGTGAGACAGGGTAGTGCAGACTCACCCACAGTGAGATGGGGTAGTGCAGGGTCACCCACAGTGTGACGGGATAGTGCAGGGTCACCCACAGTGAGACAGGGTAGTGAAGGCTCACCCACAGTGAGACAGGGTAGTGCAGACTCACCCACAGTGAGACAGGGTAGTGCAGGTCACCCACAGTGTGACGGGGTAGTGCAGACTCACCCACAGTGAGACGGGGTAGTGCAGGCTCACCCACAGTGTGACGGGGTAGTGCAGACTCACCCACAGTGAGACAGGGTAGTGCAGGCTCACCCACAGTGTGACGGGGTAGTGCAGACTCACCCACAGTGAGACGGGGTAGTGCAGGGTCACCCACAGTGTGACGGGGTAGTGCAGACTCACCCACAGTGTGACAGGGTAGTGCAGGGTCACCCACAGTGAGACAGGGTAGTGCAGGCTCACCCACAGGGAGACGGGGTAGTGCAGGCTCACCCACAGTGTGACGGGGTAGTGCAGACTCACCCACAGTGAGACAGGGTAGTACAGGCTCACCCACAGGGAGACGGGGTAGTGCAGACTCACCCACAGTGTGACAGAGTAGTGCAGACTCACCCACAGGGAGACGGGGTAGTGTAGGCTCACCCACAGGGAGACAGGGTAGTGCAGGCTCACCCACAGGGAGACAGGGTAGTGCAGACTCACCCACAGGGAGACGGGGTAGTGCAGACTCACCCACAGGGAGACGGGGTAGTGCAGGTCAACCATAGTGAGACAGGGTAGTGCAGGGTAACCCACAGTGAGACAGGGTAGTGCAGGCTCACCCACAGTGAGACAGGGTAGTGCAGACTCACCCACAGTGAGACGGGGTAGTGCAGGCTCACCCACAGGGAGACAGGGTAGTGCAGGGTCACCCACAGTGAGACAAGGTAGTGCAGGCTCACCCACAGTGAGACGGGGTAGTGCAGGCTCACCAACAGTGAGACAGGGTAGTGCAGGCTCACCCACAGTGAGACAGGGTAGTGCAGGGTCACCCACAGGGAGACGGGGTAGTGCAGACTCACCCACAGTGAGACAGGGTAGTGCAGGTCACCCACAGTGTGACGGAGTAGAGCAGTCTCACCCACAGTGAGACAGGGTAGTGCAGACTCACCAACAGGGAGACGGGGTAGTGCAGACTCACCCACAGTGAGACAGGGTAGTGCAGACTCTCCCACAGTGAGACGGGGTAGTGCAGACTCACCCACAGTGAGACGGGGTAGTGCAGGCTCACCCACAGTGAGACAGGGTAGTGCAGGTTCACCCACAGGGAGACAGGGTAGTGCAGGCTCACCCACAGGGAGACAGGGTAGTGCAGACTCACCCACAGTGTGACGGGGTAGTGCAGACTCACCCACAGGGAGACGGGGTAGTGCAGGCTCACCCACAGTGAGTCAGGGTAGTGCAGGGTCACCCACAGTGAGACAGGGTAGTGCAGGCTCACCCACAGTGTGACGGGGTAGTGTAGGCTCACCCACAGGGAGACAGGGTAGTGCAGGGTCACCCACAGTGAGACAGGGTAGTGCAGGCTCACCCACAGTGAGACAGGGTAGTGCAGGGTTACCCACATTGTGACGGGGTAGTGCAGGGTCACCCACAGTGAGACAGGGTAGTGAAGGCTCACCCACAGTGAGACAGGGTAGTGCAGACTCACCCACAGTGAGACAGGGTAGTGCAGGTCACCCACAGTGTGACGGAGTAGTGCAGACTCACCCACAGTGAGACGGGGTAGTGCAGGCTCACCCACAGTGTGACGGGGTAGTGCAGTCTCACCCACAGTGAGACAGGGTAGTGCAGACTCACCCACAGTGAGACGGGGTAGTGCAGGGTCACCCACAGTGTGACGGGATAGTGCAGGGTCACCCACAGTGAGACAGGGTAGTGAAGGCTCACCCACAGTGAGACAGGGTAGTGCAGGTCACCCACAGTGTGACGGGGTAGTGCAGACTCACCCACAGTGAGACGGGGTAGTGCAGGCTCACCCACAGTGTGACGGGGTAGTGCAGACTCACCCACAGTGAGACAGGGTAGTGCAGGCTCACCCACAGGGAGACGGGGTAGTGCAGACTCACCCACAGTGTGACAGGGTAGTGCAGACTCACCCACAGGGAGACGGGGTAGTGCAGGCTCACCCACAGGGAGACAGGGTAGTGCAGGCTCACCCACAGGGAGACAGGGTAGTGCAGACTCACCCACAGGGAGACGGGGTAGTGCAGGTCACCCACAGGGAGACGGGGTCGTGCAGACTCACCCACAGGGAGACGGGGTAGTGCAGGTCAACCACAGTGAGACAGGGTAGTGCAGGGTAACCCACAGTGAGTCAGGGTAGTGCAGGCTCACCCACAGTGAGACAGGGTAGTGCAGACTCACCCACAGTGAGACGGGGTAGTGCAGGCTCACCCACAGTGAGACAGGGTAGTGCAGGCTCACCCACAGGGAGACAGGGTAGTGCAGGGTCACCCACAGTGAGACAAGGTAGTGCAGGCTCACCCACAGGGAGACAAGGTCAAACAGGTCACCCACAGGGAGACAGGGTAGTGCAGGCTCACCCACAGGGAGACAAGGTCATGCAGGTCACCCACAGGGAGACAGGGTAGTGCAGGCTCACCCACAGTGAGACGGGGTAGTGCAGACTCACCCACAGGGAGCAGGAGTCATACAGTTGGGGCCTTGATTCTTTTTTGTGCATCAACTTTTGAGCTGTGTTTGAGACAGGAGGCTATATGCACCTGAGGGAGTGAATTAACTTGATCGATAGTGGCATTAGCATAGAGTTTGTCCTACTGCTTTGGGGAAGCAAAATCTGTTGAATTTGTTTATTGTGTCTGCAGCTGTTCCAACTCTTCCATCTGGAGTTTGTGTATGCGTTTCTCCTGATACTGCAGTCCCTTTTGCTTCTCTTTCTGCTTCTGTATTTCCTTCACTCCAGGGTCACCCTGGCTGACAAGCAATTATCTGCAACAATCTAGCAGCTTTGCAATGACTGTGGATGTTTTTCCACACTTTCCACCAGCTGGTACCGTGATCTGAGTGTTTGCCCTCACTGTGAGTTTTTTTGATAAAAAGGGTGAGCTACTGTGACATTAGTGGTGTGGGCACCATCCGAACCCTTATAACTGATTGCAGGTTTCTTTAATGGCTGTTAAGATGGCAAGTATCTCTGCAAACTGTAAAGTGTGTCTAGTACATTGCCTGTTAATGACTTTCCTGGCAGTATAACCAGAACGTCCTTCGTGTGGTGATCCTTCAACATAGAACAAAGGCCAACGTCACATCAGTTCTTTCGTAACTGGATGTGGTTCAAAGTCAAACTGAGACAACAGACTTTCCTGAGGATCTTCGCCATTAGCAATTAAATATGGCAGTTCTGCTGCTGTTTTTGCAGTATCAGTATCTATATTATCACGACATGGAGGTGAACCCCTCTTTTAATTAAAACAAACTCCCAGAAAAGCTCACCTTGCCTCGTAATCTGTTAAAATATGAGTGACAGAGAACTCATAAATTCCACTATTAAAGAAAATAACGTCAATTTATTTTTAAACTCTAAAAGTGAACATTAAACAACAACTATTCACAATTCTAAACCTCCATTTCTCTTAACTGCTTACGATCTGCCCTCAACTCCATAACAATATGCTGTTCTAATAAGATACTGATTAAGATTACATCAACTTAATTTCAAAACAACACAACCGCTGTTGTCCTCTGTGTGTTTCTTCTCCTGGCTGAAGGTGTCCTTGGATTTTCTTCTCTGTTTTTACTGCGAATATGTTTCATATGAAAAGGTGCCCTTGATAGAGAGTCCCGTCAGGTTTGAGAGTTTACATAATCAGCAAACTCTATTCACTCTGACTCAGTTAAATGATATCTTAGTTGAGCATCGCATCCACTACCCTCGGATCTGTGTGGCTTTGAGAGGATTAAGTCCGTAGGGGTGTTTTTTTATTGGAACAGCATTCCTTACTTTCATCTTATTCCTACATATGTCGGGACATGAGATAGTTTTGGCAAATAGAGTTAAGGAGAATCCAAAGGGTTTTTACAAATACATTAAGGACAAAAGGGCAACGAGGGAGAGAATAGGGCCCCTCAAAGATCAGCAAGGCGGCCTTTGTGTGGAGCCGCAGGAGATGAAGCAGATACTAAACGAGTATTTTGCATCAGTATTTACTGTGGAAAAGGACATGGAAGGTATAGAATGTAGGGAAATAGATGTTGACATCTTGAAAAATGTTCATATTACAGAGGAGGAAGTGCTGGATGTCTTGAAATGCATAAAAGTAGATAAATCTCCAGGAGTTATCAGGTGTACCCTAGAACTCTGTGGAAAGCTAGGGAAGTAATTGCTGGGCCTCTTACTGAGATATTTGCATCATCGATAGTCACAGGTGAGGTGCCGGAAGACTGGAGGTTGGCAAATGTGGTGCCACTGTTTAAGAAGGGTGGTAAGGAGAAGCCAGGAAACTACAGACCAGTGAGTCTGACATCGCTGGTGGGCAAGTTGTTGGAGGGAATCCTGAGGGACAGGATGTACATGTATTTGGAAAGGCAAGGACTGATTAGGGATAGTCAACGTGACTTTATGCGTGGGAGATCATGTCTCACTAACTTGACTGAATTTTTTAAAGTAGTAACAAAGAGGATTGATGAGGGCATAGCGGTAGATGTGATCTATATGGACTTCAGTAAGGCATTTGACAAGGTTCCCCATGGGAGACTGATTAGCAAGGTTCGATCTCATGGAATACAGGGAGAACTAGCCATTTTGATACAGAACTAGCTCAAAGGTAGAAGACAGAGGGTGGTGGTGGAGGGTTGTTTTTCAGACTGGAGGCCTGTGACCAGTGGAGTGCCACAAGGATCGCTGCTGGGTCCACTACCTTTCGTCATTTATATAAATGATTTGGATGCAAGCATAAGAGGTACAGTTAGTAAGTTCGCAGATGACACCAAAATTGGAGGTGTAGTGGACAGCGAAGAGGGTTACCTCAGATTACAACAGGACCTTGATCAGATGGGCCAATAGGCTGAGAAGTGGCAGATGTGAGGTGATTTGGGAAAGCAAATCTTAGCAGGACTTATACACCAAATGGTAAGGTCCTGAGGAGTGTTGCTGAACAAAGAGACCTTGGAGTGCAGGTTCATAGCTCCTTGAAAGTGGAGTCGCAGGTAGATAGGATAGTGAAGAAGGCGTTTGGTAAGGTTTCCTTTATTGGTTAGAGTATTGAGTACAGGAGTTGGGAGGTCATGTTGTGGCTGTACAGGACATTGGTTAGGCCACTGTTGGAATATTGCCTGCAATTCTGGTCTCCTTCCTATCGGAAAGATGTTGTGAAACTTGAAAGGGTTCAGAAAAGATTTAAAAGGATGTTGCCAGGTTTGGAGGATCTGAGCTACAGGGAGAGGCTGAACAGGCTGGGGCTGTTTTCCCTGAAGTGTCTGAGGCTGAGGGGTGACCTTATAGAGGTTTAGAAAATCATGAGGGGCATGGATAGGGTAAATAGACAAAGTCTTTTCCCTGGGGTGGGGGTGTCCAGAACTACAGGGCATAGGTTTAAGGTGAGAGGGGAAAGATAGAAAAGAAACCTAAGAGTCAACGTTTTCATACAGAGGGTGGTACGTGTATGGAATGAGCTGCTAGAGGAAGTGGTGGAGGCTGGTACAATTGCAACATTTAAAAGGCATCTGGATAGGTATTTGAATAGGAAGGGGTTGGAGGGATATGGGGTGGCTGCTGCAGGTGGGACTAGATTGGGTTGGAATATCTGGTCAGCATGGACCGAAGGGTCTGTTTCCGTGCTGTACAACTCTATGTCCTCATACTGCCACAACAAACCTTTCAACTGGGTTCTTTGCTCCTGAGACAAATAGTTCACTAACCTATCCCACTGAAGGACTTCTGCATTATTTAATGTATTTTGTGGCACATCAAACCTCACCAACACCTGGATTTGATTCCTCATTCTGCAGGGTAGTAACTCGTCCTGCTTTCTCCAGTTCCCTGTCTCAGTGATAGGAAGGTTTCAACATGTTCATATAACATACCCGATACAGATATTTTTCTATCCAGCATCTTTACCAGATAGTTTACCTGACACAACTTCTTCTCAATTTGATAGGGACCATGAAACTTCACTTTGAAGGGATCTCCTACCACTGGTAACAATACTAATATGTCATTCTCACGAGAAAAGAACTGATTTTTTGTGTTTTTATCTGCCACCTGCTTCATTCTATGCTGTGTCCTCTTCAGATGCTGTTTAGCTAACTCACCTATCCAATTTAATCTCTCCCTCAGCTCCGATACATAATCCAAGTGTGAGATTCCTGACTTGGGTCATATCAATTTGTCTTTAATTAATTTCAAAGGGCCTCTCACTTCATGCCTGAATATTAACTCAAAGGAGTAAACGGAGTAGATTAATTTGGGGCATTTCGAATGGCAAACAATATGAATGGGATACCTTTATCCAAATCATTCGGGTAATCCTGATAGTATGCTCTTAACATGGTCTTCAAGGTCTGTGCCACCTTTCTGAAGGCTCCCTGGCATTCAGGATGGTACGCACTGGATGTAAAGTGCTGTGCTCCTCAGCTATCCACAATTGCCTTAAACAGCCCAACGGTAAGATTAGATCCTTGGTCCGACTGAATCTCTCTGGGTAGCCCATACCGTGTGAAGAAAACTACTAACTCCTCTACCACCCTTTTTGCCTTAATATTCCGTATTAGAATTGCCTCCAGAAATCTGTGAGACACATCCATTATGGTTAACCAGTACTGGTTCCCACTTTTAGTTCTTGGAAGGTGACCTACACAATCAATCGTAACCTGCATGAAAAATCCTTCAAATGCATGAATTGGCAACAAAGGTGCTGGTTTTATTACCGTCGGTGGCTTCCCTACCGTTTGGCATGTATGACTCGTACAGCAAATGTTAACCACATCCTTGTGTAATCCAGGGCAATAGAAATGTTTTTATACCTTCGCCTAAGTCTTTCATACCCTAGGTGATCTCCTACAGGTAGTTCATGTGCTACCTGTAACACCTCCTGTTTTTATGCTATCAGCAACACAATCTGGTGCACTTCTGCCCATTTCTCCTCTGCACTAACCTACCGTGGCCTCCATTTCTGTCTTAGGATTCTATCTTTCAGATAATAACCCTCAGGAATACATTCTGATTCCTTTTCTGAGTATGCATCAATATATATATTTTTTATTGTCTTGCCTTTCTGTTGTAAAGTCCATTAGTCTTTCAGGACTAAACATTTCTGTTTGACCCTCTGCCTGTTCAGGTTTGTCCTGCACCATCACATCAAACATCATGTCCGCTAACTGAACCTGAACTCCCTCGTCTTCCTCTTTAGATTTTGCTTCTTGCAGTGACTTATGACAGTGAGACCTGGTTAGTACACAGTTTGGAAAAATTCCAGGGTATTTTTCTTTTAACTCCTCAGTTCCCTGGTCTTCCTTTGGCTTCTCCACAACAAGGGGTGTCACTCCCACATTGGATCCTGCCAAATCATTCCCAAGAGCAAACTGTGTTTCTGGAACTGACACTCTGTCAATCAGTCCCACTGTAACTTCTCCACTCTTGACTTGGCTCTCTAATCTGATCTTACATAGGGGAAATGCTAAATTTCTCTCCATCTATTCCACAAATTACCCCTCTCATGGGTAACGTCAGAAAGAGTGCAGTCTCTTATTATTAGAGACTGATTAGCTCCTGTATCTCTCAAAATTGTGATTTTTTTTCCCTTCTCCCCTGTTCTTCCTGAGTAAAGTCTTAAAAGAATTGGGCAGTAACTCAATACCCAGCGTCTGCCCAACTTGATTTTTCTTGGGGTCTCCTTTACTACCTTCACTAATGCCTCTGGTTTAGGCTCTTTTACCACATCTTTTCCCACAGTGCCTTTCTTCAATAACCAGCACTGTGTTGTTACGTGTCTCACCTTCTAGCAGTGAAAACACCTTTACCCAGTGCCCTTCGTAAACCATCAGCACTGTAATTTTCTGTGTCCCACTCCATTACAGTGGAAACACCTGAGGCCTTTCACCTCCTTTTCAGTCTTTTGAGCTTCTTTTTTCACACATGGTAAACTATTCCCAGTGTACTCTACTCTTTGTTTTGCAGTGAAGGATCTCCCCTTCTCTCAATTTCTATCCCTCACAGGATGAAATTCCTGCCGGAAGTTAAATTTCACCTTACACTCAAATGTATATTCATCTGCCATCTCTGCTGCTCTTCTCACTTCTTGAATTTTCTGTTCATCCACATGAATTCTTATCATCTCTGGAAGTGAGTCTTTAAACTCCTGCTGCAAAATCTCTTAGAGCCTCATAGGTCTTATCTATTTTTAAGGCCCGCACCCATCTGTCAAAATTACTATGTTTAACTCTTTCGAACTCAACATAAGTCTGACCTGGATCCTTCTCTATGTCTCTGAACCACTGTTTTATATGTTTCTGGTACCAATTCAAAAGCACTCAACATAGCCTTTTTGACATCCACATAATCTCTTGACCCCTTATCTGACAGTGCTGCAAATACCTCACTAGCTCTGCCTACCAGTTCTATGAACAAGCATTACCCACAAGTTCTCTGACCACTCTATCTGCCTCGTCAATTTTTCAAATGAAATAAAGAAGGCTTTGAAATCTTCCTCATCAAAATGTGGCAATATTTTAAAATATTTGTATACATCGCTACTTTCTCTCTTCACCTCCATCCTATTCACTTGACTTTCCTAATTTGCATCTTCTGAAGTTCAAATTCTCTCTCTTTCTTTCAGCTGAACTAAGAACCTTCTTTCCCTTTCTTTTTCCAGACAAGGGATAGTCAACATGTCGTTGTGCCTGGGAAAGCGTATCTCACAAACTTGATTGACCTTTTTGAAAAAGTAACAAAGAGGATTGATGATATATGGACTTCAGTAAGGCGTTCGACAAGGTTCCCCATGGGAGACTGATTAGCAAGGTTAGATATCATGGAATACAGGGAGAACTAGCCATTTGGATACAGAACTGGCTCAAAGGTAGAAGACAGAGGGTGGTGGTGGAGGGTTGTTTTTCAGACTGGAGGCCTGTGACCAGTGGTGTGCCACAAGGATCGGTGCTGGGTACACTACTTTTTGTCATTTATATAAATGATTTGGATATGAACATAGAAAGTATATTTAGTAAGTTTGCAAATGACACCAAATTGGAAGTGTAGTGGACAGTGAAGAAGGTTGCTTCAGGTTACAATGGTATCTTGATCAGATGGGCCAATGGGCTGAGGAGATGCAGATGGAGTTTAATTCAGATAACTGCGAAGTGCTGCATTTTGAGAAAGCAAATCTTAGCAGGACTGATACACTTAATGGTAAGGTCCCAGGAAGTGTTGCTGAACAAAGAGACCTTGGAGTGCAAGTTCATAGTCCCTTGAAAGTGGAGTCGCAGGTAGACAAGATAGTGAAGAAGGCGTTAGGCATGCTTTCCTTTATTGGTCAGAGCACTGAGTACAGGAGTTGGAAGGTCATGTTGAGGTTGTACAGGACATTGGTTCGGCCACTTTTTGAATATTGTGTGCAATTCTGGTCTCCTTCCTTTCAGAAAGATGTTGTGAAACTTGAAAGGATTCAGCAAAGATTTACAAGGATGTTGCCAGGGTTGGAGGATTTGAGCTATAGGGAGGGGCTGTTTTCCCTGGATCGTCAAAGGCTGAGGGGTGACCTTATAAAGGTTTACAAAATCAAGAGGGACATGGATAGGATAAATAGATAAGGTATTTTCCCTGAGGTGGGGGAGTCCAGAACCAGAGGGCATAGGTTTAGGGTGAGAGGGGAAAGATATACAAGGGTTCTGAGAGGCAACCTTTTCACAAAGAAGGTGGCGCATGTATGGAATGAACTGCCAGAGGAAGTGGTGGAGGCTGGTACAATTGCAACATTTAAAAGGCATCTGGATGGGTATATGAATAGGGAGGGTTTAGAGGGATATGGGCTAAGTGCTGGCAAATGGGACTAGATTGGGTTGGGATGGGTGAGTTGAACCGAAGGGTCTGATTCTGTGCTGTACATCTCTATAACCCTCTCTTTTTCCTCTAGCATGGCTCTTCTTTCCTTTCTTTATCTTCCAACTCCATTTGCCTCAATTTAGGTTTTTTCTAACTCTACTGCACTTGTCTGTTTCTCTGATACATTTAAGTGCTTGACCAACTCCATTACAATGTCAGCTTCCCTTTTGTTTTTGGTTAAATCCAATTCTAACCCATTTGTTAATTCTAAAAGTATATCCTTCCTCTGTCTTTCTGAACGTTCTTAGCAAATTTGGGAAGCATCTTCAAACCCAAGAACCTCTTTTGCAATCTTAAGAGCCATTTCCCTCACTTTTAATTTAAGCAACCACAAGTAACCAAAATTCAACAAATTTTCTCAACTACGTTTTATTTAAAGATCTAGGACACAAAACGGCAAGTGTTTAAATCTGCTGGGATCTTTTGTACTCCAAATCTGTTCAAATCTCAAACTAGATCCGTCCAAATCTTGGACCTGAGCCCCCAAACTGTTACGGTAGTGAACCCCTCAGTTAATAGAACATAGAAAAGTATAGCACAGAACAGGCCCTTTGGCCCACGATGTTGTGCCAAGGATTATTCCTAATCTAAAATAAAATAACCTAACCTACGCACTGCTATCCATGTGCATGTCCAGCAGTCACTTAAATGTCCCCAATGACTCTGCTTCCACCACCACCGCTGGCAATGCATTCCATGCATTCACAACTCTCTGCGTAAAGAACTTACCTCTGACGTCTCCTCTATACCTTCCTCATAATATCTTAAAACCATGACTCCTCATGCCAGTCAATCCTGCCCATTTGTCTCTGGTTGTTGACTCTTTCTATTCCTCTCATTATTTTGTATACTTCAATCAGGTCTCCTCTCTTCCTCCTTCTCTCCAGAGAGAAAAGTCCGAGCTTAGTCAACCTTTCTTTGTAAAACAAGCCCTCCAGTCCAGGCAGCATTCTGGTAAACCTTCTTAGCACCCTCTCCAAAGCCTCTGTATCTTTCCTATAGTAGGGCGACCAGAACTGGACACAATATTCCAAGTGTGGTCTCATCAGGGACTTGTAGATCTGTAGCAAAACCTCGCGGCTCTTAAACTCGATCCCCCTGTTAATGAAAGCCAACACACCATATGCTTTCTTAACAACCCTATCCACCTGGGTGACAACTTTGAGGGGTCTATGCACTTGAACACTAAGATCCCTCTGTTCCTCCACACTGCCAAGAATCCTGTCTTTAATCCTATATTCAGCATTCGAGTTCGACCTTCCAAAATGCATCACTTCACATTTATCCAGGTTGAACACCATCTGCCATTTCTCAGCCCAGCTCTGCATCCTGTCTATGTCGCGCTGCAGTCTGCAGTAGCCCTCGATACTATCAACGGCACATCCAACCTTTGTCATCTGCAAATTTACTAACCCACCCCTCAACCTCCTCAGCCAAGTCATTTATAAAAACTACAAAGAGCAGAGGCCCAAGAACAGAGCCCTGCAGGACCCCACTCAACACTGACCTCCAGGCAGAATAGTTTTCATCGACAACCACTCTCTGCCTTGTCAGCCAGCCAATTCTGAATCCAGATAGCCAAATCTCCCTGTATCCTATACTTCCTGACTTTATGAATGAGCCTACCATGGGGAACCTTATCAAATGCCTTGCTGAAATCCATATACACCACATCCACTGCTCGACCTTTGTCAACCTGTCTCGTCACCTCCTCAAAGAACTCAATAAGATTTGTAAGGCATGACCTGACCCTCACAAAGCCATCCTGACTGTCTTTAATCACGCTATGCTTTTCCAAATAGTCATAAATCCTATCCTTCAGAATTCTTTCCAAAACCTTGCTGACTACAGACGTAAGACTGACTGGTCAGTAATTGCCAGGGATTTCTCTACTCCCCTCCTTGAAAAGAGGAACAATTAAACCAAACACCTAGAAAAGCTCACCTCGCCTCATATTCTGTTAATATGAGTGACAGAGGACTCCCAAATTCCACTATTTAAAGAAAATAACATTAATTTATTCTTTAACTCAAAACTGAACATTAAACAACAACTATTCACAACTCTCAAGCCTTCCTTTTTCTTAACTGCTTTCTATCTGCCTCCAACTCCATAACAATATGCTGCTCCAATAAGACACTTATTAAAATTGCATCAACTTAATTTCAAAACCATACAGCCGCTCTCATCTTGTGTGTGTTTCTTCTTTGGCTGTAGATCTCCCTGGGTCATCTTCTTCCTTTTTACTGCAAATTTGTTTCATATGAAAAGGTACTTTTGATAGAGTGTGTTTCTTAATTTCTTGGAGAGCAAGAGGTTACCTCTTCAGGCTTTTTTGTCTCGATGGCCGTTGCTCTCTCTTAAGGGTACAGTACACACCTTCAACTTCAGAACAATATCAATAGTTTATCAATAGCTTGGTGTCCACCTTCTGCATTGTCCTTGAGACACAACAGTGTCCAAGCTTCATTGGCAGTGTCAGTAGAGTGCATGTTAATGGAGAATGATATCTAGTAAATCTTTGACATGTGTAAACTGTACCACCCAAGACATTGCTAGCAGAAGATGTTTACACAGGACAGGTATCGGACATCCCTTCAGGATACAGCCTTTCTGGAGAGCTCCTAGCAAAGTAGAGCATTTAAACTTGTTTTGTGGAAGGTTCCTATAGATGGACAGGTAGAGATACCTGTAAATTTACACTGGCACAAGCTGTTTAAGGTTGACTACAATGTCAGCGTGTGACATGTTTTCCAATCGAGCTGAATATTGTCTCTCTGGACTTTCAAAAAAAACTTTGCAAGCTCTAAATTACAGACTTAGCATTTATTGTCTATCCCTAATTGTTAAGGGTGAACCACATTGCTGGGGGTTTGGAGTCAGATGTAGGCCAGACCAGGTGAGAAAGGCAGTTCCCTTCCCTAAAGGACATGAGTGAACCAGATAGGTTTTTCCAACAATGAACAATTGATTCACAGTTATCATTAGACTCTTAATTCCAGATATCATGGTAGGATTCAAACCCAGGTCCCCAGAACATTACCTCCGTTTCTGGATTAATGATTTAGGAATAAAACTATTCGGCTATCATTTCCCTTTGATGACAGACTAAGCTCCAAAATGAGCAGACAGCCTGGTTATGGGAACAGGCAGTCACCAAATGATACCTGTTTTGTGAGACTCTCAAGTTGCAAGAGCACTCACTGGGAGACACAGTGAGGAAGAGGATTACAAAAATAGGGATTAATCAAGAACAGTCAGTATGGTTTTGCCCCAGCTAATAAAGGCAAGAATCACATTTAACCTCTTAGCCACTTTATCTACCCATCTCGTCAACTGAAAGTATCAGTGGACATGCACACCAAGATCCCTCTGATCCTCAGTGCTTTCCCAGTGCTACCATTTATCATGTATTCCCTTGCCTTGTTTGTCCTGCACAAGTGCATCACCTCACATTTATTCAGATTGAATTCCATTTACCTCTGATCAGCCTGTCTGACCAGCCCATCTATATCCTCCTGTAATCTAAGGCTTTTTTTTTCACTGTTTACCACCCAATCAATTTTCATAGAACATAGATCAATACAACACAGAACAGGTCCTTTGGCTCTCGATGTTGCACTGACCTACACTATCCCATCATCATCCATGTGCTTATCCAAGGATTGTTTAAATCTCCCTAATGTGTCTGAGTTACCTACATTGGCAGGTAGGGCATTCCACGCCCTTACCACTCTGAGTAAAGAACCTGCCTCTGACATCTGTCTTAAATCTATCATTCCTCAATTTGTAGTTATGCCCCCTCGTACAAGTTGACATCATCATCATCGGAAAAAGACTTTCACTGTCTACTATCTAATCTTCTGATCATCGTGTATGTCTCTATCAAATCCCCCCTTAGCCTTCTTCTTTCCAATGAGAACAAACCCAGGTCCCTCAGCCTTTCCTCATAAGACCTTCCCTCCAGACCAGGCAACATCCCAGTAAATCTCCTCTGCACCTTTTCCAATGTATCCACATCTTTCCTGTAATGGGGCAACCAGAACTGTACTCAATATTCCAAGTGTGGCCGCACTAGCGTTTTGTATAGTTGCAGCCTGACATTACAGCTCCAGAACTCAATCCCTCTCCCACTAAAACCTAACACACCATATGCCTTTTTAACAGCACTATTAACCTGAGTGGCAAGGTTGCATATCATCTGTAAACTTCCTGAAAAACTCTCCCACATTCTAAATCATTTATACATACCATAAACTGCAAGCGCCCCAACACTGCTCCCTGCAGCGCCCCACTAGATCCAGGCTTCCAGTCGCAACAACACTCCTCAATCATTACCCTCTTCTTCCTGTCACTCAGCCAATTCTGGATCCAATTTGTCAATTTTCTTTGGGTCCCATGAGATATCCTGAACTAGGACTCCCAAGTCCCTTCGTACTTGATGGGAAGGGTGAGGGCAGTAACAAATTAAAAATACCATATATGAATGCACGAAGCATTAGAAATAAGATGGATAAGCTTGAGGCTCTTTTGGAAATTGGCAGATACGATATTGTGGGGATAACTGACACATGGCTTCAAGTGGACAGGGCCTGGGAAATGAATATTCAAGGCTACAGGTGCTATCGTAAGGACATACTGATGGGCAGAGGGGGTGGGGTGACCTTGTTGGTAAGGGAGGATATTCAGTCCCTTGCGCTGGGAGACCTAGAGTCAGGGGATGTAGAGTCAGTGTGGATAGAGCTGAGAAATTCTAAGGGTAAAAAGACCCTCATGGGAGTCATCTACAGGCCCCCAAACAGTAGTCTGGATGTCGGATGTAAGTTGAATCAGGAGGTGAAATTGGCCTGTCACAAAGATGTTACTACAGTTGTTATGGGGGATTTCAACATTCAGGTAGACTGGGAGAATCAGGATAGTATTGGACCTCAAGAAAGGGAGTTTGTGGAGAGCCTCAGAGATGGATTCTTAGAACAGCTGGTGCTGGAGCCTACCAGTGAGAAGGCAATTCTGGATCTGGTATTGTGCAACGAACCAGAATTGGTCAGGGACCTCGAAGTGAAGGAGCCATTGGGAAGTAGTGACCATAATACAAGAAGCTTCAATCTGCAATTTGAGAGGGAGTGGGTACAATCGGAAGTGACAATATTTCTGTTGAATAAAGGGAACTATGGAGCTATGAGGGAGAAGCTGGCCAAAGTTCAATGGTGCAATACCTTAGCAGGGATGACAGTGGAGGAACAATAGCAGATATTTCTGTGTATAATGCAGAAGATGCAGGATCAGTTCATTCCAAAAAGGAAGAAAGATCCCAGGAGGAGGCATGGGTGGCCGTGGCTGACGAGGGAAGTGAAGAAACATATAAAGTTAAAAGAGAAAAAGTATAACATAGCAAAGATAAGTGGGAAAACTGAGGACTGGGAAGCTTTTAAAGAACAACATAGGATTACTAAGAAGGAAATATGCAGAGGAAAAATGAGGTACGAAGGTAAACTGGCCAAAAATATAAAGGAGGATAGTAAAAGGTTTTTTAGGTATGTGAAAGGCAAAAAAAAAGGTTTAGACTAAAATTGGGCCCTTGAAGACAGAAACAGGGGAATATATTAAGGGGAACAAAGAAATGGCAGAAGGATTGAATTGGTACTTCAGATCTGTGTTCACTGGGGAAGACACAAGCAATCTCCCTGAGGTAACAGTGGCTGAAGGACTGGAACATAAGGAAATTTATATTTGCCAGGAATTGGTGTTGGAGAGACTGTTAGGTCTGAAGGTTGATAAGTTCCCAGGGCCTGATGGTCTACATCCCAGGGTACTGAAGGAGGTGGCTCGAGAAATCATGGATGCGTTGGTGATTATTTTCCAGAGTTCGATAGATTCGGGATCAGTTCCTGCGGATTGGAGGGTGGCTAATGTTATACCACTTTTTAAGAAAGGTGGGAGAGAGAAAGCAGAAAATTATAGACCAGTTAGTCTGACCTCAGTGGTGGGAAAGATGCTGGAGTCTATTATAAAGGATGAAATTACGACACATCTGGATAGCAGTAACAGGATAGGTCAGAGTCAGCATGGATTTATGAAGGGGAAATCATGCTTGACTAATCTTCTGGAATTTTTTGAGGATGTAACTCTGAAGATGGACAAGGGAGATCCAGTAGATGTAGTGTACCTGGACTTTCAGAAAGCTTTTGATAAAGTCCCACATAGGAGGTTAGTTAGCAAAATTAGGGCGCATGGTATTGGGGGCAAAGTACTAACTTGATTGAAAATTGGTTGGCTGATAGGAAACAAAGAGTAGTGATAAACAGCTCCATTTCAGAATGGTAGGCAGTGACCAGTGGGGTACCGCAGGGATCAGTGCTGGACCGCAGCTTTTTACAATATATATTAATGATATAGAAGATGGTATTAGTAATAACATTAGCAAAATTGCTGATGATACTAAGCTGAATGGCAGGGTGAAATGTGAGGAGGATGTTAAGGAGATTACAGGTTGACCTGGACAGGTTAGGTGAGTGGTCAGATGCATGGCAGATGCAGTTTAATGTGGATAACTGTATGGTTATCCACTTTGGTGGCAAGAACAGGAAGGCAGATTACTACCTCAATGGAATAAATTTAGGTAAAGGGGCAGTACAAAGAGATCTGGGTGTTCTTGTACACCAGTCAATGTAAGGTAAGCATGCAGGTACAGCAGGTAGTGAAGAAGGCTAATAGCATGCTGACCTTCATATCAAGATGGATTGAGTATAGAAACAAAGAGGTTCTTCTGCAGCTGTACAGGGCCCTGGTGAGACCACACCTGGAGTATTGTGTGCAGTTCTGGTCTCCAAATTTGAGGAATGACATTCTGCCTATTGGGGGAGTGCAGCGTAGGTTCACGAGGTCAATTCCTGGAATGGCGGGATTACCTTACGCTGAAAGACTGAAGCGACGGGGCTTGTATACCCTTGAGTTTAGAAGACTGAGAGGGGATCTGATTGAGACATATAAGATTATGAAAGGATTGGACATTCTGGAGGCAGGAAACATGTTTCCGCTGATGGGTGAGTGCCGAACCAGAGGACACAGCTTAAAAATATGGGGTAGACCATTTAGGACAGAGATGAGGAGAAACTTCTTCACCCAGAGAGGGGTGGCTGTGTGGAATGCTCTGCCCCAGAGGGCAGTGGAGGCCCAGTCTCTGGATTCATTTAAGAAAGAGTTGGATAGAGCTCTCAAGGATAGTGGAATCAAGGGTTATGGAGATAAGGCAGGAACAGGATACTGATTAAGGATGATCAGCCATGATCATATTGAATGGTGGTGCAGGCTCGAAGGGCAGAATGGCCTTCTTCTGCACCTATTGTCTATTGTACTTCTGATTTCTGAAAATAGTTTATGCCTGTTGTGGTTCTGTTCGCCGAGCTGGGAATTTGTCTTGCAAACGTTTCGTCCCCTGTCTAGGTGACATCCTCAGTGCTTGGGAGCCTCCTGTGAAGCGCTTCTGTGCTGTTTCCTCCGGCATTTATAGTGGCCTGTCTCTGCCGCTTCCGGTTGTCAGTTCGAGCTGTCCGCTGTACAACAAACACATCGACCTGGACCCAATATACTGGCCACTACAGCGGACAGCTCGAACTGACAACCGGAAGCGGCAGAGACAGGCCACTATAAATGCCGGAGGAAACAGCACAGAAGCGCTTCACAGGAGGCTCCCAAGCACTGAGGATGTCACCTAGACAGGGGACGAAACGTTTGCAAGACAAATTCCCAGCTCGATGAACAGAACCACAACAACGAGCACCCGAGCTACAAATCTTCTACCAAACTTTGAATAGTTTATGCCTTTTATGAAAGTGCGTAACCTCACATTTCCGCACACTGTATTCCATCTGCCATTTCTTTGCCCACTCTTCTAGCCTGTCCAGTCTTTCTGCATCCACCCTGTTTCCTCAACACTACCTGTCCATCCATCTAGTTTTGTGCCATTTGCAAACTTAGCAACAATACCCTCAGCTCCTTCGTACAGGGCATTAAGGTATAATATGAATAGCTATGGTGCTAACATGATCTCTGCAAAACTCCACTAGTCTCCAGCTACCATCCAGCGTACCCACATCCAAGTACTTCTCACGTAGGTGAATTCTACTGCCTTCCAAAGATACACAAAGCCAACACACCAGGATGTCCCATCATATCAGGCAATGGGATTCTGTGTGAGAACTGGGAACATTCCTCGTCACAATGGATGTTTCAGCACTCTTCACCAGCATCGCCCACAATGATGGCATCACGGCAACAGACTCAGTACTCAACACCAACAACTGCCAATATCCGATCACCATCCTACAACTCATCTGTTTTATCTTCGATCACAACGTCTTCACCATTGACAACCAGTTCTTCATTCAGACACATAGATCAGCCAGGGGGACCAAATTTGCACCCCAATATGCCAACATTTTCATGCGCAGGTTTGAACAAGACTTCTTCTCTATGCAGAACCTCCAACCAACACTATACACCAGGTACACTGATGACATTTTCTTCCTCTGGACCCATGGCGAGGAGTCACTGATAAAACCACACAGTGATATCAACGAGTTTCATCCCACCATCAAACCCACCATGGACTACTCTCTACTATCTGTCTCATTCTTGGACACATGCACCTCCATCAAGGATGGATACCTCAGCACCACACTCAACTGCAAACCCACAGAAAACTCACAATGCTACACTTCTCCAGCTTCCACCCAAAACATATTAAAACAGCCATCCCCTATGGACAAGCCCTACACGTACACTGGATCTGCTCAGATGAGGAGGAACGTGACGGGCACCTGGAAGTACTCAGGGATGCCCTCATAAGAACAGGATATGATGCTCAACTTATCAGATGCCAGTTTCGACGTGCCACAGCAAGGAACCGTAATGACCTCCTCAGGAGACAGACGCGTGCTGCAACTGACAGGGTACCCTTCATTGTTCAGTACTTCCCAGGAGCTGAAAAACGACACTGTGTTCTTCGTGACCTGCAACACATTATCAATGAGGATGAGCACCTCGCTAAGACCTTCCCCACACCTTCACTGCTCACCTTTAAACAACCACTAAACCTCAAACAGATTATTGTTCATAGCAAACTGCTTGGTTTTCAGGACAACTCCATACAACCCTGTCACGGCAGATGCTGCAAGACGTGTCAGTGTCAACAGGGATACCACCATTATACGTGGGGACACCTCTCACCATATACATGGCAGGTACTCATGTGACTCAGCCAACGTTGTCTATCTCACACACTGCAGGCAAGGATGCCCTGAGGCATGGTACATTGGGGAAACCGAGCAGAGGCTACGACAACAGATGAATGGACACTGCACAACAATCAACAGACAGGAGGGTTCCCTCCCAGTTGGGGAACACTTCAGTGGTCCAGGACATTCGACCTCGGACCTTCGGGTGACCATCCTCCAAGGTGGACTTTGGGACAGGCAGCAGCGAAAAGTGGCCAAGCAGAGGCTGATAGCTAAGTTCAGTACCCATAGGGAGGGCCTCAACCAGGACCTTGGGTTCATGTCACATTACAGGTGACCACCATTGCACTACATACACACACATATACACACACACACACAAACTCCTGTACACACACACAGACACTCCCACAGACACACACTTGCACACACACATGCACCCTCTCACAGACTGAGAGCCCTTTACACTCTCTCACACACATATACACTCTCTCTCACAGACACTCACAACCCCCCATCTCACACACACAAAAACCCACATGCACACATACACATATATATGTTTGTGGGGTGAATTTGTACTTGCAAAGTTACATTGTACTTGCTCAAAAACTGCATGGATCCATGTAAGATTCTGTTCGTTTTTTTTAGATTAGAATCAGCCTTAACATTATGGCACAGACAGCAGCACCCGGGGACTAACACCAACACATTATCTGGGCTGACACCAATTGTTAAAGTTAACCTGAGAATGTAACTTTCTTAAAAAAGTTTTGTGATTTACATAAGAAAGAACTGAAACCAACATGGTCATTCTAACAGATGAGAGACTTAACAGACAATCAAGGTATTTTTCAATGTATAATTTCAGTTACATCACACTGTAAATTTTTGCTATAAATTCTGTGTCTTACAATTGTGTCCTCCACAACCACCTGATGAAGGAGCGGCACTCCGAAAGCTAGTGTTTCCAAATAAACCTGTTGGACTATAATCTTAATCCTGAAAAAGATCCCTTTATCCCCACTTTCCTTCTCCTGCCAGTCAGCCAGTCCTCTACCCATGCCAGTACCTTGTTCCTTAACACTATGGGTTCTTACCTTATTTAGCAGCCTCCTGCATGGCACCTTGTCAAAGGCCTTCTGGAAATACAAATAGATTAGACTCCCTACAGTGTGGAACAGGCCCTGTGACCCAACTGACCCTCCAAAGAATAACCCACCCAGATCCATTCCCCTACCCTATATTTACCCCTGACTAATGCACCGAACACTATGGGCAATTTAGCGTGGCCAATTCACCTGACTGGCACATCTTTGGATTGTGAGAGGAAACCTGCACAGACACAGGGAGAATGTGCAAACTTCACACACACAGTCACCCAAAGCAGGAATCAAACCCAGGTCCCTGGCATTGTGAGGTAGCAGTGCTAACCACTGAACCACCATGTCACTCCAATCACATCCATTGACTCTCCTTTGTCTAACTTGCTCATTACCTGCTCAAAGAATTTGAACGCAAATACGAGGTCTTGCACTTTGGCAAAAAGAGCATAGGCAAGAACTATTTTTATAAACGGTGAGAAAATTCATAAAGCCAAAGTACAAAGGGATCTGGAAGTGCTCATACAGGATTGTCTAAAGGTTGACTTGCAGGTTGAGTCCGTGGTTAAGAAAGTAAATGTAACGTTGTCATTTATTTCAAAAGGGTTGGAATGTAAAATTTATAAAGCTCTGGTTAGGCACCATTTAGAATTGTGTGTCCAGTTTTGGGCTCCAAACGTCAGGAAGGACATATTGGCACTGGAGTGTGTCCAGCGGAGATTCACACGGATGATCCCTGGAGTGGTAGGCCTAACGTACGATGAACGGCTGAGGATCTTGGGATTGTATTCATTAGAATTCGGAAGGTTGAGGAGAGATCTAATAGAAACTTACAAGATGGTTTAGAAAGGGTGGATGCTGAGAAATTGTTTGCGTCAGGCAGGGATACTAGGACTCGTGGGCATAGCCTTAGAATTAGAGGGGGTCAATTTAGAACGGAAATGAGGAGACATTTCTTCAGCCAGAGAGTGGTGGGCCTGTGGAATTCACTGCTACGGAATGCAGTGGAGTTTGGGACGTTAAATGTCTTCAAGGCAGAGATTGATAAATTAATCTCGCAAGGAATTAAGGGCTACGGGGAGAGTGTGGGGTGAAATGCCCATCAGCCATGATTGAATGGCGGACTGGACTCGATGGGCCAAATGGCCTTACTTCCATTCTTATTTCTTATGGTCTTATTAGGCATAACCTCCCTTGACAAAGCTGTGCTGATTCATCCGTATTATACCAATCACTTCCAAGTGCCCAGCAATCTCAGCCTTAATAATACACTCTAAAATCTTACTAATGACCAAGGTAATAAGTCGGAGTTTTGCATTAAGTGCAAAAATGTGATGAATTGTTTGTGTTAATCTGTGTTTGTTCATAGGAGAGTTAGATATTTTTGTCTAATCTGATTGAATCTTGAACTTTTGTGATGACCCAGAACTTGCCTACCAGTGCACTTTCCCAAGTGGCTTGTGACATGAGAGCGGGGGCTCTTGCTGGGATTATTTTGGTAAAAAGGTAACAAAGATATGGATCTGGAGTTAATATGTAATAAGAAGGAAATTATTAAGCTGGAGAGGGTTGCGAAGAGATTTACCAGGATGTTGCTGGGAACGGACGGTTTAAGTTATAGGGAGAGGCTGGATAGGCTGGGACTTTTTTCACTGGAGAATGGGCAGTTGAGGGGTGACCTTATAGAGGTTTATAAAATCATGAGTATAGATAATGTAAATGGCAGGTATCATTTGTCTAGGGTGGGGGATATCAAGACTAGGACACATTTTGAAGGTGAGAGGAGAAAGATTTTAAAAAGACATGGGGGCAATTTTTTTTATATACAGTGGTTCATATGTGGAATGAAGTTCCAGAGAAAGTGGTGGATGCAGATACAGTCACAAAGTTTAAAAGACATTTAGAAAAGTATGTGAATAAGAAATGTTTGGAGCGATAGGGTCAAGCGCAGTCAGGTGGGTCTAATTTAGTTTGGGATTATGGTTGGCATTAGATTGGTTGGACTAAAGGGTCTGTTTCCATGATGTATGACTCTATGAATTTATGAATGATAAAGGATTAAAGGGCACACCAAGTTTAGAATTAAAGGAAAGAGGCACTGGAAAGTCTTCCTGCAAACGGCAGAGCCTTCCAGTCCAAAACCAGCATCTCCAAATCAAGGGTAAATAATTTCGGGTTAAAATGACCCAGTTAATAAAAGTGAACATTGTGGCAGCACGCTGAAAATCAAAATCAAGCTCCACTACTCCTGGGTTGTCACAAAAGTTAAAGATTTTTTAAAATATATAAACTTTCCCAATTTGTCTGAATTTTTCAGATCCAGGTTTTCAGAAAGTATAGACCAGGTTTCTGTGTGGAATAAAATCACTATTTATTATAATTAATCAGACTGTAGCTGCAGGTAAACAGTTATACACTGCCAGCATATAACACTACCAGTTAAAACTCTAAACCACAATAACCCCTCCTTATAAACACAAAAACAGACAGACGGTAAAATTGGTTATGGTACAGACTAGAAAGACAGTTCCGTTGTGTTTATTCCCAGGTTTTGTTGTTGAGATGATTTTTATGATTCTTCTGCTGGCTAGCACTTGGTTTCATAGAAACCAGGAGCAGAAGTAGGCCATTCTGCCCTTTGAGCCTGCTGCACTATTTGATATGATCATGGCTGATCATCCAACTCAGTCCCCTGTTCCTGCTTTCTCACCACACTCTTTGATCCCTTCAGCCCTAAGAACTGTATCTGTCTTCTTCTTGAAAACATTCAATGTTTTGACCTCAATCATTTTCTGTGGCAGAGAATTCCACAGGCTCACCACTCTCTGGGTGAAGACATTTTGCCTCACCTCAGTCCAACGTGGCCTATCCCATATCCATAGCCTGTGATCCCATGGTTCTGGAAACTGTAGTCATCAGGAACATCCTTGATAGGTTTACTCTGTGTAGTCCTGTTTGAATTTTATCAGTTTCTATGAGACCCCCCCCCCCCCCCCTCACATTCTTCTAAGTTCCAGTGAATATATTCTTAACCAATTCAGTTTCTCCAGTTACCCTTTATTGAGACGCACAGCCAGCTCTAGAGTGAACAGAACCTCTGATACTCCTGGGTTTTTTTTGCAGTGCTGGGGTGCAGGTGAGGTCCAGGCTTCAGTAGCAGCAGCAGGCCCAGGCTGTAGCAGCAGCAACAGTGGTGGTGGTAGCTGCCTGTGCAGCTGAGCACAGCTTCAAATTAACAGAAATAAGCAGAAAGAAAACCCAGAAAACAATCACAAACTTGATTGAGTTTTTGAAGGAGTAACAAAGAGGATTGATGAGGGCAGAGTGGTAAATGTGATCTATATGGACTTCAGTAAGGTATTCGACAAGGTTCCCCATGGGAGACTGGTGAGCAAGGTTAGATTTCACGGAATACAGGGAGAACTAGCCATTTGGATACAGAACTGGCTCAAAAGTAGAAGACAGAGGGTGGTGGTGGAGGGTTGTTTGTCAGACTGGAGGCCTGTGACCAGTGGACTACCACAAGGATCGGTGCTGGGTCCTCTACTTTTTGTCAATAAATGATTTGGATGCGAGCATAAGAGGTACAGTTAGTAAATTTGAAGATGACACCAAAATTGGAGGTGTAGTGGACAGCGAAGAAGGTTACCTCAAATTACAACAGGATCTTGACCAGATGGGCCAATGTACCGAGAAGTGGCAGATAGAGTCTAATTCAGATAAATGCGAGGTGCTGCACTTTGGGAAAGCAAATCTTAGCAGGACTTATACACTTAATGGTAAAGTTTGGTATGCTTTCTTTTATTGGTCAGAGTATTGTGTACAGGAGTTGGGATGTCATGTTGCGGCTGTACAGGACATTGGTTAGGCCACTGTTGGAATATTGCGTGCAATTCTGGTCTCCTTCCTATTGGAAAGATGTTGTGAAACTTGAAAGGGTTCAGAAAAGACTTACAAGGATATTGCCAGGGTTGGAGGATTTGAGCTATAGGGAGAGGCTGAACAGGCTGGGGCTGTTTTCCCTGGAGCATCGGAGGCTGAGGGGTGACCTTATAGAGGTTTACAAAATTATGAGGGGCATGGATAGTGTAAATAGGCAAAGTCTTTTCCCTGGGGTCAGGGAGTCTAGAACTAGAGGGCATAGGTTTACATTGAAAGGGGAGAAATATAAAATGGGACCCAAGGGGCAACATTTTCACACAGAGGGTGGTATGTGTATGGAATGAGCTGCCAGTGGAAGTGGTGGAGGCTGGTGCAACTGCAACATTTAAAAGGCATTTGGATGGGTATATGAATAGGAAGGGTTTGGAGGGATATGGGCTAGATGCTGGCAGGTGGGACTAGATCGAGTTGGGATATCTGGTCGGCATGTACGGGTTGGACTGAAGGGTCTGTTTCCATGCTGTACATCTCTATGACTCTATGACAATAACCAATAAAGAAAACAAAAATTCAAAATAAACTCCTCCTCAGTTGGAAGACATCAACAGCAGTAAATAAGACACACTGTGTGGTTTCAGGCTGTTCAGAGGTCAGTCTCCTCCTTCACACACTGATCCAGCTCCCTCCGAGCTAGCTCTCAGAGTGACCAGAACCTCTGAATTTCCTGTTTATATCTGTTAGCCAGGGCTCCCTGATCGAGCCAGATTAACAGCCCAATCAGGGAACTCATATTCTATGTGGTTCACCTGGCTGACCTTGTTATAATCAGTACAAGGGTAACTAAGGAAACAATAAGGTGGGGAGAAGATGAAATATAAGAGTAAACTATCTTATAATATGAAAGAAGATTGTCACCATAAACAGGTCCAGGCAGTGGGCCATGGAGGGGGGGAGCGGGGGGGGCGGTTGTTATGGCCAATTGCCTGCCCCTCTTCCATGGTTACGTCCATGCCTGGGTGCCCTGACAGATGGAGCACGGGGTGTCCACCAACACCCTTGAGGTTTTCAGGGAGAGGTGGGCACCACGGGGTGTGGAGTGTTTGATTTTGCCCTCTGGTTCTATTTTGATGTAGTCCCCCCCCCCCCCCCCACTTCACTGTTTGATCGCACAGCATTGCCCTTTGATGAGAGGGGCACTGGTTATCACTGGCCACTCGGGTGTTTCCTTTCTTCCTGGTGGTGGAAAATGAATAAAGGTTCATGCACTCATTGTTCTTCACTGTGTCCAACACCTGCACACATACATGGTTGCTGGGGGAAAATAAGCACTACCACAGTTAGGTGGTAGTGTGGGGTTAAAAAATCAGATTGCCAGAGATTTTTTTCCAGATACCTAAAAGGTAAGAGAGAGGCAAGGGATGACATTAGACCACTGTAAAATGCAGATGGAGAAATAGTAATGGAGAATAAAGAAATGGTATCTTATATCAGTATTCACAGTGGAATCACCATAGAGTCATAGAGATGTACAGCATGGAAACAGACCCTTCAGTCCAACCCGTCCACACTGACCAGATATCCCAACCCAATCTAGTCCCACCTGCCAGCACCTGAACCATATCCCTCCAAACCCTTCCTATTCATATACCCATCCAAATGCCTCTTAAATGTTGCAATTGTACCAGCCTCCACCACTTCCTCTGGCAGCTCATTCCATACACATACCACCCTCTGTGTGAAAAGGTTGCCCCTTAGGTCTCTTTTATATCTTTCCCCTCTCACCCTAAACCTATGCCCTCTAGTCTAGACTCCCTAACCCCAGGGAAAAGACTTTGCCTATTTACACTATCCATGCCCCTCATAATTTTGTAAACCTCTATAAGGTCACCACTCAGCCTCCGACGCTCCAGGGAAAACAGCCCCAGCCTGTTCAGCCTCTCCCTGCAGCTCAAATCCTCCAACCCTGGCAACATCCTTGTAAATCTTTTCTGAACCCTTTCAAGTTTCACAACATCTTTCCAATAGGCTGAACAGGCTGGGGCTGTTTGCCCTGGAATGTTGGAGGCTGAGGGGTGACCTCATAGAGGTTTACAAAAAAGTAGCATTCCAGAAGCTAAAGAGAGTTGGGTGCAGCGGTGGGTATAGTCACCATCACTAAGGAGAAAGTTGGGAAGCTGAAAGGTCTGAAGGTGGATTCTGCTAAATTCCAATGAAAATAGTCCCAGTCTATTCAATCTCTCTTCATAAGGCAGCCTTCCAATTCCAGAATCAATCAATGAAACTCCTCTGTATCCCCTCCAGTGCCAGCACATCCTTTCTCAAATAAGGAGACCAAAACTATACACAGCACTCCAAGTGTGACCTTGCCAGTTCCCGACAGCTGCAGCATAACCTCCCTGCTTTTAAACTCCATCCCTTTAGCAATGAAGGTCAATATTGCATTTGCCTTATTTACTTGCTGCATCTGCAAACCAACTTTTTGTGATTCATGCACGAGGATACCCAGGTCCCTCTGCACAGCAGCATGCTGCAAAGTTTCACACTTTAAATAATAGTCCATTTTGCTGCTATTCCAACCAACATGGATGACCTCACATTTAGCAACATTGTACTCTATCTGCCAGACTCTTGCCCACTCACTCAACTATATCCCTCTGCAGACTTTGCATGTGTTTTGCACACTTTGCTCTACCACTCATTTTGGTGTCATCTGTGAACTTTGACACACTACACTACAACTCAAATTCATTGCAGTAAATTGTGAATATTTGCAGTTCCAACACTGATCCCTGAGGCACACCGCTAGCCACTGATCGCCAACCAGAAAAACATCCATTTATCCCCACTTTTTGCTTTCTGTTAGTTAACAAATCCTCTATCCATGCTAATATATGACCCATAATCCTTTGAACCTTTGTCTTATGCAGCAGCCTTTTGTGCGACACCTTGTAGAATGCCTCGTGGAAATCTAGATATACCACACCCATTAGTTCCCCATTCACCACACTCATAATGTTCTCAAAGCATTCCAGGAAATTGGTTAAACATCAATTCATCAACTTGAAGAATTACTATTCCAGAGGGAGGTGATGGCCCAGTGGCATTATCACTGATCTGTTAATCTGGAGACTCAGGTAATGTTTTGTGGCCTCGGTCCAAATCCTGCCATGACAGATGATAGAATTTGAATTCAGTGAAAATCTGGAATTAAGAGTCTAATGATGACTATTGTTGATTGTCAGGAAAAACCCATCTGGTTCACAAATGTCCTTTAGGGAAGAAAACCGTCATCTTTACCTGCTCTGGCCTTATGTGACTCTAGACCCACGGTAATGTGGTTGACTCTCAGCTGTTTTCAGAGCAATTAGGAATGGGAAAATGTTCTGGACCAGTCTAACCATCCTCAAAATATTCAAAAAATACACTAGACCCTAATCGTTTCTTATTTTAAACGTAAACGTAAGGGTGTTGCATTCCAGATGCAATTCAATTGTTAAAACAACCAGATTTTATGAAAAACAGACTTTATTCATCCACTGTAGTCAAACTATAATAAAAGGTAGAAGGAATTGGAATAACTTACCTCTATTGGAAAACTTAAGAGAATAATAGATACAGTAACTATTACTAATGATTGTTCCAATATAGCAACAGCCTATAAATGCACCTTTGTCAAAAGGCAAATTCAGGAAACAGGGAGAAAGTGAGGACTGCAGATCAGAGCTGAAAAATGTGTTGCTGGAAAAGCGCAGCAGGTCAAGCAGCATCCAAGGAGCAGGAGAAGGGCTAAAGAAGGGCTTATGCCCGAAACTTTGATTCTCCTGCTCCTTGAATGCTGCCTGACCTGCTGCGCTTTTCCAGCAACACATCTTTCAACTAAATTCAGGAAACAGTTTGTCTCACATGCAATTCCTGCAACCCAGGAGAGAAAACACCAAGAGAAAATTCTGAAAGTGTGTAGCAGCTGGGAGGAATTTACTGCAGCTCCAACACTGCTGAGCCCCTAGCAACAACTGCTGCTACTGCTAAATTGAAAATCTTGGTTCAGTGAGAGCTTGACCACACCCATTCAAGCTGCTTCTATTGTTCCAACTTTTTTTAAAACCCCAAGGCCTCATAAGCTGTTTATCCTGGTGGCTCTGGTAGAATGCTCTGCACCACTGTCTTAGACCATAGAACATGGAACAGTACAGCACAGTACAGGCCCTTCGGCCCCTGATGTTGTGCCGAACCTTTATCCTACTCTAAGATCAAATTAACCTACATACCCTTCATTATACTATCCTCCATGTGCCTATCCAAGAGTTGCTTAACTGTCCCTAATGTGTCTGACTCTACTACCATCCCTGACAGTGCATTCCACACATCCACCACTCTCTGTGTAAAGAACCTACCTCTGACATCTCTGCTCAATCTTCCTCTAATCACCTTAAAATTATGCCCCCTCATGTTTGCCATTTCTGCCCTGGGAAAAGTCTCTGGGTATCCACTCTATTTATGCCTCTAATCATCTTGTACACCTCTATCAAGTCATCTCTCATCCTTCTTCACTCCAATGAGAAAAGCCCTAGCTTTCTCAACCTTCATAAGACATTCCCTCCAGTCCAGGCAGCATCCTGGTAAATCTCCACTGCTCCCTGTCTAAAGCTTCCACATCCTTCCTATAATGAGGCGACCAAAACTGAACACAATATTACAAGTGTGATCTAAACTGGGCTTTATAAAATTGCAGCACAACCTCATGGCTCTTAAATTCAATGCCCCTGATAATGAAAGCCAATGCACCATATCCCTTCTTAACAACTCTATCAACCTGGGTGGCAACTTTGACGGATCTATGGACATGTACCCCAAGATCCCTCTGTTTCTCCACAGTGCCAAGAATCCTGCCTTTAACCCTGTATTCTGCATTCAAAATCAACTTTCTAAAATGAACCACTTCACACTTTTCCAGGTTGAACTCCACCTGCCACTTCTCAGCCCAGCTCTGCATCCTGTCAATGTCCCGTTGCAACGTACAACAGCCCTCCCCACAACTCCATCAACCTTCGTGTCATCGGCAAACTTACGAACCCATCCTTCCACTTCCTCATCCAAGTTGTTTATAAAAATCACGAAGAGCAGAAGTCCTAGACCAGATCTCTGCAGAACACCATTGGTCACCGAGCTCCAGGCTGAATACTTTCCATCTACCACCACTCTCTGTCTTCAATGGACCAGTCAATTCTATATCCAGATAGCTAGATTTCCCTGTATCCCATGTCTCCTTACTTTCTGAATGAGCCTACTGTGGGGAACCTTATCAAATGCCTTGCTAAAATCCACGCACACCACATCCACTGCTCTACCTTGATCAATGTGTTTTGTCACATCACCAAATAATTCACTAGGTTTTGTGAGGCATGACCTGCCCCTCACAAAGATATGTTGACTATTTCTAATCAAACTATGGTTTTCCAAATAATCATAAATCCTGCTTCTCAGAATTCTATCGAATAATTTCCCCACCACAGACATAAGACTGATTGGTCTGTAATTCCCAGGATTAACCTTATTCCCTTTCTTTGATGATGGGATAGCATCACTGTCCTCCAATCATCTGGCACTACTCCAGTGGACAGTGAGGATGCAAAGTTTATCACCAAAGGTGCAGCAATCTCTTCCCTTGCTTCCTGTAGAAATCTTGGGTATATCCCGTCTGGCCCAGGGGACTTATCTATCCTCATGTTTTTCAAAATTTTCAGCACACCTCCTTCTTAACATCAACCTGTTCAAGCGTATCAATCTGTTTCATGCTGTCCTCAGAAAAGTCAAGTTCCCTCTCAGTGGTGAAAACTGAAGCAAATTATTCATTAAGGACCACCCCTACCTCCTCTGACTCCGGGCATGAGTTCTCTCCATTATCCCTGATCAGCCCTACCCTCAGTCTAGCCATTCTCTTGTTCCTCACATAAGTGTAGAATGTATTAGGGTTTTCCTTAATCCTACCTGCCAAGGATTTTTCATGTCTCCTTCCAGCTCATCTAAGTCCATTCTTCAGTCCTTTCCTGGTTACCATGTAACCCTCTAGAGCCCTGTCTGATCCTTGCCTCCTCAACCTTATGTCAGCTTCCTTCTTCCTCTTGCCTAGATGTTCTACATCCATTGTCACCCATGTTTCTTTCAATCTACCATCTCTTCCTTGCCATAGTGCGACATGTTTGTCCAGCACTATTAGCAACTGCTCCCTGAACAACCTCCACATTTCTCTCGTGCATTTCCCTGAGAATGTGTTCCCAATTTAGGTGCCCCAGTTCCTGCCTAATAGTACTGAAATTCCCCCTCCCCCAGTTAAATACTTTCCCATACCATCTGCTCCTATCCCTCTCCATAAGTATAGTAAAAGTCAGGGAGGTGTGATCACTGTCACCGAAATGCTCTCCCACTGAGAAATCGGACACCTGTCATGGTTCTTTGCCAAGCACCAAATCCAATACGGCCTCCCTTTGAGTCAGCTGATCTACATATTGAATCAGGAACCTTAAAAGCTCTCTTCGAAAAAAAAAGACAAAATGCACCTCTTAAAGTTACAGTGTCATTCCCTAATAAATGCAGGTCTAGCCAGTAAAGCCCTCATGAATGAATTAAAAAACCTACAGACAACAGCTTGACATCATTGCTAAAATCAGAAGGACTGTGTGCAAATCACTTTCTGACTTATGGTCTGGGTTTTTCATCTTCAGAATTTTGTTTAACCTCTCTGTATTCTTTTCCAATCATTTTATCTTTTTTGCCTGTTTGACCATAATTTAGATAGTGTATTTGGGGGTTTTGAAAGGATATAGTTGCATGGAAGTGGATTAGAAATCCTTTTGTTTCTCTGCCATTTAATGTGTGTTTACAATGGAGGCAATTTTTTTCTGTAACGATGAAACCTGGTGTGAACTACTTTTGTTCTGAATTGCAGAACCCGTCCATCAGGACAACCGGTCATCTCAGTGGTCTCTTTGGGACTTTATATATTCTGCACTGGCTTGTGGAAGTGTGGGGCACAATTATCATCACAATCCTCCCAATTAACTCATGTTGAGAGAGATAAGAGGTGAGATTAATTTCTTTAATTTGTGGAGAAACTTGGTTTGGAAGAAATGTGCCCTGTGTATTATTGGATGTTGCCTAGCAACATTCTTCTGGAGCTGGTTTGTATTTTCCAGTGGACACCTTGGTGACTCAGTAGAAGGAAATGCATCCAAAGTATACACGAAACAAGTCTGTCTCTCTCTAACACTCTCAGGAAAAAAAAACCAAAACATTTGAAAACATAGAGTCACAGAATCATAGAGATGTATAGCACGGAAATAGAATCTTCAGTCCAACCCGTCCATGCCGACCAGATATTCCAACCCAAACTAGTCCCACCTGCCAGAACCCAGCCCATATCCCTCCAAACCCTTCCTATTCATATACCCATCCAAATGCCTCTTAAATGTTGTAATTGTACCAACCTCCACCACATCCTCTGGCAGCTCATTTCATACATGCATCACCCTCTGCGTGAAAAAGTTGCCTCATAGGTCTCTTTTATATCTTTCCCCTCTCACCCTAAACCTATGCCCTTTAGTTCTGGACTGCCCCACCCCAGGGAAGAGACTTTGTCTACTTATCCTATCTGTGCCCCTCATGATTTTAAAAACCTCTATAAGGTCACCCCTCAGCTTCCGACACTTCAGGGAAAACAGCCCCAGCCTGTTCAGCCTCTCCCCATAGCTCAAATCCTCCAACCCTGGCAACATCCTTGTAAATCGTTTCTGAACCCTTTCAAGTTTCACAACATCTTTCCGATAGGAAGGAGACCAGAATTGCACACAATATTCCAACAGTGGCCTAACCAATGTGCTGTACAGCCGCAACATGACCTCCCAACTCCTGTACTCAATTCTCTGACTAATAAAGGAAAGCATACCAAACGCCGCCTTCATTATCCTATCTAACTGCGACTCCAATTTCAAATAGCTATGAACCTGCACTCCAAGGTCTCTTTGTTCAGCATCACTCCCTGGGACCTTACCATTGAGTGTATAGGTCCTGCTAAAATTTCTTTCCCAAAATGCAGCACCTCACATTTATCTAAATTACATTCATCTGTCACTTCTCAGCCCATTGGCCCATCTGATCAAGATCCCTTTGTAATCTGAGGTAACCCTCTTCACTGTCCATTACGCCTCTAATATTGGTGTCATCTGAAAACTTATTAACTATATCCCTTAAGCTCACATCCAAATCATTTATATAAATGACAAAAAGTAGTGGACCCAGCACCGATCCTTGTGGCACTCCACTAGTCACAGGCCTCCAGTCTGAAAAACAACCCTCCACCACCACCCTCTGTCTTCTACCTTTGAGCCAGTTCTGTATCAAAATGGCTAGTTCTCCCTGTATTCCATGAGCTCTAACCTTGCTAATCAGTCTCCCATGGGGAGCTGTGTCGAACGCCTTACTGAAGTCCATATAGATCATGTCTACCGCTCTGCCCTCATCAATCCTCTTTGTTACTTCAAAAAACTCAATCAAGTTCGTGAGACATGATTTCCCACGCACAAAGCCATGTTGACTATCTCTAATCAGTGTCCCGCAGGATTCCCTCCAACAACTTGCCCAACACTGAAGTCAGGCTCACTGGTCTATCGTTCCCTGGCTTGTCCTTACTACCCTTCTTAAACAGTGGCACCACATTAGTCTTCCTGCACCTCACCTGTGACTATTGATGGTACAAATATCTCAGCAAGGGGCCCAGCAATTACTTCCCAAGCTTCCCACAGAGTTCGAGGGTACACCTGATCAGGTCCTGGGGATTTATCCACTTTTATGTGTGTCAAGACATCCAGCACTTCCTCCTCTGTAATATGGACATTTTTCAAGATGTCACCATCCATTTCCCTACATTCTATATCTTCCATGCCCTTTTCCACGTTAAACATCTCCTGCGGTTCCACACAAAGGCTGCCTTGCTGGTCTTTGAGAGGTCCTATTCTCTCCCTTGTTACCCTTTTGTCCTTAATATATTTGTAAAAACCCTTTGGATTCTCCTTAACTCTGTTTGCCAAAGCTATCTCATTTCCCCTTTTTGCCCTCCTGATTTCCCTCTTAAGTATACTCCTACTGCCGTTACACTCTTCTAAGGATTCACTCGATCTATCCTGTCTATGCCTGACATATGCTCCCTTCTTTTCCTTAACCAAACCCTCAATTTCTTTAGTCATCCAGCATTCCCTATACCTACCAGCCTTTCCTTTCACCCTGACAGGAATATACTTTCTCTGGACTCTCACTATCTCATTTCTGAAGGCTTCCCATTTTCCAGCCGTCCCTTTACCTGCGAACATCTGCACTCAATCAGCTTTTGAAAGTTCTTGCCTAATACCGTCAAAGTTAGCCTTCCTCCAGTTTAGAACTTCAACTTTTAGATCTTGTCTCTTCTTTTCCATCACTATTTTAAAACTAATAGAATTATGGTCGCTGGCTCCAAAGTGCTCCCCCACTGACACCTCAGTCACCTGCCCTGCCTTACTTCCCAAGAGTAGGTCAAGTTTTGCACCTTCTCTAGTAGGTACATCCACATACTGAATCAGAAAATTGTCTTGTACACACTTAAGAAATTCCTCTCCATCTAAAGCCTTCACACTATGGCAGTCCCAGTCTATGTTTGGAAAGTTAAAATCCCCTACCATAACCACCCTATTACTCTTACAGGTAACTGAGATCTCCTTACAAATTTGTTTCTCAATTTTGCTCTGACTATTAAGGGGTCTATAATGCAATCTCAATAAGGTGATCATCCCTTTCTTATTTCTCAGTTCCACCCAAATAACTTCCCTGGATGTATTTCCAGGAATATCCTCCCTCAGCACAGCTGTAATGCTATCCCTTATCAAAAACACCATTCCCTCTCCTCTCTTGACTCCCTTTCTGTCCTTCCTGTAGCATTTGTATCCTGGAACATTAAGCTGCCAGTCCTGTCCATCCCTGAGCCATGTTTCTGTAATTGCTATGATATCTCAGTCCCATGTTCCTAACCATGCCCTGAGTTCATCTGCCTTCCCTGTTAGGCCTCTTGCATTGAAATAAATGCAGTTTAATTTATCAGTCCTATTTTGTTCTCTGATTTGTCCCTTCCTGTCCTGACTGTTTGACTCGCCATTGTTCTCAACTGTACCAGTCTCAGATTGATCTCTTTCCTCACTATCTCCCTGGGTTCCAACTCCTATCTTCCTGGTTTAGATCCTCCTGAGCAGCTCCAACTCATCTCCCTGCCAGTATATTAGTCCCTGTCCAATTAGGTGCAATCCGTCCTTCTTGTACAGGTCACTTCAACCCCAGAAGAGATTCCAATGATCCAAAAATGTGAATCCTCCTCCTATACACCAGCTCCACAGCCACACATCCGTTGGCTGTTCCTCTCCCTTTTAAAAGTGCTCAGTACTCAGTTCTGAGCCTTTCACTCTCTGACATTTCTGTTTGCCAAGAACTGCAATTTTGAAATGGATATCAAATTTAAAATGTAGACTTAGTTGCATTTAGTTGTGCACAGTTTAAATATCATTTCCAAATTAACCCTTAAAACTGTTTTAGTTTCAGAGACTTAACCATCAGATAAAAAAGACACTAAAATAGCAAAAAATATCAGAGCTTCTTTTGTAAAAGGAAATGATATACTTATTGAAACATAAAAACAGACTTTACAATTGGGTAGAAGTGTAAACAAACTCCAGTCTCTGCAATGATCGGGTTTCCAAACTCCTGTCATCAGAAATATAAAGCCCATCCAAAGCAACTACTCTCTCCCTCAGGACTGCAATATACACTTACACCCTTCTCTTAGACTGGATACAATAATTCTCGAACCCTACTTCCAATAATTATCCTGGAACTACCTCACCTTGTTGAGATCCTATTATTAACAGCCAATTGGTCAATGCTGTTGTGAGGTTAATTTAATTGGATTTCACCATTTGTCTACATTGTCTTTATGTTTAAGACAATGTGGCATTTCATGATGTACCCTTGACCGAAAATTACACAAAATCCCATTTGTTATGGACATTGCTGTTCATTGTCCAAGGACAGGCTAGAATGACTGGGTGACTGCCTGATCTCTCGGCTTGATAGCACTTTTTAATGAGAATCTGATTTTAATTCTGACACAAGAACTTTGAAAAAAGACCTAAACTTTATTAATTACTTGTTAATGACTTACTCTCTCATTACAATATTATTGAGGCCGCACTCCCAGTATAATTATCAGCTTATATTCTACAATAATAGTAGTTGATATTCTTAATGAGATAGTGATTGTTGAACTGTGAAAGTCACAAAATAGTTTCTTTTTAGACAATGTATTAATACCAAGTGGAGCCTTGACCCTGTTAGCTTTTTCAGTGAATGTATTGAAAGAACTCCTAAAAATGGCCAAATTAAGCTAGCATGTATCTTAATTTATTCAAATCTACTTTTGGCCCCCCCAGACTAAACAACATTCTCTCTCTGTTGTTCTTTCTCCCTCCTGCTTTTATATTTGTTCATTTGATGTAAGCTGCCAATTCTTAATTCCCCTGCAGAGGGTGATAGTGTGCCACCTCTCTGCACAATCCTTACGACGTGAAAATGCCAGCGTTGGACTGGGGTGGACAAAGGCAGAAGTCACATGACACTAGGTTATAGTCCAACAGGTTTATTTGAAATCACAAGCTTTTGGAGCACTGCCCTTCACCAGTTTGGATCACACTCTTAAATGCCACAGTCAGTCGAATTGCTGTCTCAATGTAAAGGGCACTCACTCTCAACTGACTTCTGAATTTCATAGAGTCATAGAGATGTACAGCATGGACATAGACCCTTCAGTCCAGCCCGTCAACCACTTCCTCTGGCAGCTCATTCCATACACGTACCACCCTCTGTGTGAAACAGTTGCCCCGTAGGTCTCTTTTATATCTTTCCCCTCTCACCCTAAACCTATGCCCTCTAGTTCTGGACTCCCTGACCCCAGGGAAAAGACTTTGCCTATTTACCCCTCATTATTTTGTAAACGTCTATAAGGTCACCCATCTCTTTAATTCAGGATTGGACTAAGATTGTAATAAAATTAGTCATGTACTGAGTTCCCCTGCATCAACAAATTGAGCGTTAATGAAAAGGTTAATAGTGAGAAAGCCTTTCAGTGGATTGTCACCTTGCTGGGGTGGAGGAGTTAAATAGTCCATCGATCCCAAGAATGACGCCATCAGGAATTCTCAAACTAGGCAGGGTCAACCGTGACAGTAAGGTTCAAGGGGAGGAAACCAGATAAATCACAATCCTGAACAAGTCTTTAACAGTGATCCAGGCACAAGGTATTTGTGAATTATCCACAAAGTGACCGTGCATGAAGAATGCAGAAGTCAGAAGGTGCCCAGGTTTCCTTGCCTGGGTCTACCTTCTATCAAAAACCATGTGTCTGCTGATGTGCAACAGCATTACCACTGTAAGATATCCTGCACAAGGTGTTCGCCTAGAGAAATTCAACTCCCTCCCCACACATAACACAAACGGCGCTGGTGAGAGGTGACAGGGAGAGGATTGTCAGGTCAGGAAGGCCTGAGCTTCAGACCAGCACATAGGCAGTGGAGTGGGAGTCTGCTGTTTCACTCTTGGAATAGGAACAGGAGAGTATTTGAGCAGTTTTGTTCATGACTGAGCAGCTCTCTTCAGAATCCACTCTGCTAACCCCACTTGGGGAAGGAGCTAGAAAGGGTGCCCTGGAAATAGTCTGTTCTGTCACCAACACGACCGGTGAACCGCATCCAGCAGCTCATCTACCTGTGTCTAAAAACCAAAATCAGACTCAATCTCAGGTCCTGGAATGTACAAAGCCTTACGGACAACAAATAAAACAATCATTGGAATAAAGAACTGCTCTTGTTACCATGAACTCAGGATCCTCAACATTGATACGGTTGCCCTGATGGAGACTTGAAGAGCAGGTGAAAACCAGCAAAAGGCAGGAGGTGATGGTTACACTTTCACCTGGAGAGAAAAATCCAAGGAATAACCAGGAAGCATGAAATCAGTTTCACCACGAAAAACAAACTCATCCACTGACTCGCGGGACTCCCTGTTGGCATCAATTATTGCCTCATGACTCTCCACCAGAGAAAGTGAGGACTGCAGATGCTGAAGAAGGGCTCATGCCCGAAACGTCGATTCTCCTGCTCCTTGGATGCTGCCTGACCTGCTGCGCTTTTCCAGCAACACATTTTCAGCTCATGACTCTCCATCTACAACTTTCCAAGAACCTGCAAACAACAGGCATCTGTGCTAATGCTCCAACCATTTTGCCATAAGATGAGTCCAAAGAAGGCTTCTGCTTCCACTCTGGACACCACACTCGACAACATCCTGAAGGAAGATAACATTATTATCCCTGGGGACTTCAACACCAGGATTAGAAGGATGTCCAATTCAGAAAAGAAACCATTGGATAGGAAGGAGTTGCAGCTGCTGGCTGAACCACTAGCTCATCTGCTCCTCAATGTCCATGAAATGCCACCAGAAGCAGCTGAAGGTGAAGAAACAGTTCAGAAAAAAACTCAACATTGAGCAGCTTCATGAGCCAAGCAGACTGGCAAACATCCAATAATGTCTTCACCAAAATCACCAAAATGCTCATTTTAATGGAGTGGAGGAAGCCTGGAAAGAGTTGAAGACATCCCTCAGCTCATGCTGTGAAGAAACCATCAGCGACAAGACGAAGAAACACTGTATCTGGTTTGACGAGAATACCACGTTATCCAAAACCTCATTGACAAGAAGAGGAAACCTCTGCGTGGCCTTGCCAAACATCAGCGAGGGAAAGTGAAGGATCATCAGACAGCAAAAACGGAGGTACAATGAAGAACAAATGAAATCACTAACCAATGGTGGACTAAGAGAGGGAAGGAGTTGTAACTCCTTGCTGATTAACACAATATCTGGAGTCAGTGTCACCAACACAACATACCAACCCAAAACCCTTGGCCTTAAACTGGTGCAGAATAAGGATGGAATCCTTTTGATAGAAAGAGAAAACATCAACCGCCAAAGGAGACAATCCAAACAATTCCTAAACTCTGATACAATTATCCACAGGGATGTCATAGAGTCACTTGAGTTATACAGCACAGAAACAGACCCTTAATTCCAACTCTCCCATGCCTACCAGACATCCTAAACTGATCCAGTCCCATTTACCAGAATTTAGCCCATATCCCTCTAAACCCTTCCTACTCATGTGTCCATTCAGATACCCTTTAAATACTGTAATTGTACCTGACCTCACCACTTCCGCTGGCAGTTCATTTCATACACACACCACCCTCTGTGTGAAAAAGTTCCCCTTAGATTTAAAAGGGACCTTTCCCCTCTCACTCTAAACCTATGCCCTCTCGTTCTGGACTCCCCCACTCCAGGGAAAAGACCTTGTCTATTTACCCTATCCACTCCCATCATGATTTTGAAACCTTTTATAAGGTCACCCCTCAGCCTCCGACGCTCCAGGGAAAACAGCCCCAGTCTATTCAGCCTCTCCCTTTGGGTCAAACCCTTCAGTCCTGACAACATCCTTGTAAATCTTTTCTGAACCTTTTCAAGTTTAATAACATCTCTGCTATATGTGTTTCAGGAAATTTTCCAACTCCCAAAGATGATCTTTGACCCCACTGAATGCTTTTCGCAGCAGAGAGCAGCGGGAGCTGGGCGGAAGTTCAGACGGAGTGCAAAGCCGGACGGGAAGGTAAGTGATTGTTATTAGAGTGGGTGTGTTCTAAACCCCAGGTCCTACAAAGTAGGGTCTCCCTCCCTCCCTCCTCTTCTAACCTTAATTAAGAGTCCACAGACTTGCCATAGGAAGAGGGTCTAAGGAAGTTTAGATCAAAGAGTGAGGCTTCAGCTCAGGAATCTTGATAAGGAGGTTGAGTAAAGAGATTACGCCACAGTTGAAGAGGGTGAAGACATGACTGCTCAGCTGGTTCAGTGCGCTACGTGTTTGATGTGGCAGGTCAACGACTCTGGTATGTTTGGCTCGTATATGTGTGGAAAGTGTGCGCACATTCAGCAATTGACCGAGCATATTGCAGCACTGACGAAAGAATCGTGTGGGCGGCACCGTGTGGGCGGCACGGTGGCACAGTGGTTAGCACTGCTGCCTCACAGCGCCTGAGACCCGGGTTCAATTCCCGCCTCAGACGACTGACTGTGTGGAGTTTGCACATTCTCCCCGTGTCTGCGTGGGTTTCCTCCGGGTGCTCCAGTTTCCTCCCACAGTCCAAAGATGTGCAGGCCAGGTGAATTGGCCATGCTAAATTGCCCATAGTGTTAGGTAAGGGGTAAATGTAGATGTAGGGGTATGGGTGGGTTACGCTTCGGCGGGGCGGTGTGGACTTGTTGGGCCGAAGGGCCTGTTTCCACACTGTAAGTAATCTAATCTAATCTAATTCGAAGACCTTAGGCTCATCCGAGAGAACGAGATCTTTCTGGACAAGACCTTCAGTGATGTTATTACACCAATCATGCCAGAAGAGAGCAGAAGAGTGCAGACGATGAGGAAGGCAGAGAGGAGACAGGTGCAAGAGACGCCGGGAGAAGTACCTGTCAGGAACAAGTTGAAGCTTTTGGAAACAGTAGAGTCTGATGACACTGCCAGTTCGCAAGGCGGCCATGTTTGTCAATCAAAAGTTGCCACAGAAGCAGAGCGGAAGAGTCGGACATCGCACAGAGCCGTGTTATAGGGGACTCCATCGTGAGAGGAACTGACCGGGGTTTTTGTGGCAGCAGACGGGATTTAAGGATGGTGTGTTGCCTTCCTGGTGCTAGAGTGAAAGACATCGCGGACAGAGTGCAGGACATCCTCAAGGACGAGGGTGAAGAGCCAGAGATGGTGGTACATGTCGGCACAAATGATGTCGGGAAGAAGAGGAGGAACATACTACAGCGAGACTTCGGAGAACTAGGAAGAAGGCTAAAAAGCAGGACGTCCAAGGTGGTTATCTCCAGTTTGCTTCCAGTTCCTCGGGCTAGTGTGGCCAGAAACCGGGAGATAATGGACTTGAACGTGTGGTTGGGGAACTGGTGCAGGAAGCAAGGTTTCAAGTTCTTGGATCACTGGGGTATATTTTATGGTAACCATAAATTCTACAAGAGAGACGGCTTGCACCTTAATAGATCAGGGATCAGCATTCTGGCAGGCAGGTTTTCTGCTGCAACACCGCTACATTTAAACTAAGTAGCGGGGGGGAGGGGACAAGCTGGATGTTTAAAAAGGAAATTGAAGGGGTAGTTAGAACAAGAGAAGTCAAGAAAGACAACTGTATCAAGGAGGCAGAAAACTGGAAAAGGCATCATGCTGTAAAGTTGAGTGAAATAAGGGTTGAGGGGAAGGGTGAGAACAAATTAAAAATTCTATATATGAATGCATGAAGAATTAGACACAAGGTGGATGAGCTTAAGGCTCTTTTGGAAATTGGCAGATACGATATTGTGGGGATAACTGAGACGTGGCTTCATGGGGACAGGGCCTGGGAAATGAATATTCAAGGCTACACGTGCTATCATAAGGACAGACTGACGGGCAGAGGGGGTGAGTGGCCTTGTTGGTAAGGGAGGATATTCAGTCCCTTGCGCTGGGGGACCTAGAGTCAGGGGATGTAGAGTCAGTGTGGATAGAGCTTCGAAACACTAAGGGTAAAAAGACCCTCATGGGAGTCATCTACAGGCCCCCAAACAGTAGTCTGGATGTCGGATGTAAGTTGAATCAGGAGCTGAAATTGGCCTGTCGCAAAGATGTTACTACAGTTGTTATGGGGGATTTTAACATGCAGGTAGACTGGGAGAATCAGGATGGTATCGGGCCTCAAGAAAGAGACTTTGTGGAGTGCCTCAGAGATGGATTTTTAGAGCAGCTGGTGCTGAAGCCGACCAGGGATAAGGCGATTCTGGATCTGGTATTGTGTAACGAACCAGAATTGGTCAGTGACCTCGAAGTGAAGGAGCCATTGGGAAGTAGTGACCATAATACAATAAGCTTCAATCTGCAATTTGAGAGGGAGTGGGTACAATCGGAAGTGACAATATTTCAGTTGAATAAAGGGAAATATGGAGCTATGAGGGAGCAACTGGCCAAAGTTCAATGGTGCAATACCTTAACAGGGAAGACCGTGGAGGAACAATGGCGGATATTTCTGTGTATAATGCAGAAGTTGCAGGATCAGTTCATTCCTAAAAGGAAGAAAGATCCCAGGAGGAGACATGGGTGGCCGTGGCTGACGAGGGAAGTGAAGAAACATATAAAGTTAAAAGAGAAAAAGTATAACATAGCAAAGATAAGTGGGAAAACTGAGGACTGGGAAGCTTTTAAAGAACAACATAGGATTACTAAGAAGGAAGTACGCAGAGAAAAAATGAGGTACGAAGGTAAACTGGCCAAGAATATAAAGGAGGATAGTAAAAGCTTTTTTAGGTATGTCCAAGGCAAAACAATGGTTAGGACAAAAATTGGGCCCTTGAAGACAGAAACAGGGGAATATATTACTGGGAACAAAGAAATGGCAGAGGAATTAAATGGGTACTTCAGATCTGTGTTCACTGGGGAAGACACAAGCAATCTCCCTGAGGTAACAGTGGCTGAAGGACCTGAACTTAAGGGAATTTATATTTGCCAGGATTTGGTGTTGGAGAGACTGTTAGGTCTGAAGGTTGATAAGTCTCCGGGACCTGATGGCCTGCATCCCAGGGTACTGAAGGAGGTGGCTCGGGAAATCGTGGATGCGCTGGTGATTATTTTCCAGAGTTCAATAGAATCGGGGTCGGTTCCTGAGGATTGGAGGGCGGCTAATGTTGTGCCACTTTTTAAGAAGGGTGGGCGGGAGAAAGCAGGAAATTATAGACCAGTTAGTCTGACCTCAGTGGTGGGAAAGATGCTGGAGTCTATTATAAAGGATGAAATTACGGCACATCTGGATAATAGTAACAGGATAGGACAGAGTCAGCATGGATTTATGAAGGGGAAATCATGCTTGACTAATCTTCTTGAATTTTTTGAGGATGTAACTCGGAAGATGGACGAGGGAGATCCAGTGGATGTAGTGTACCTGGACTTTCAGAAAGCTTTTGATAAAGTCCCACACAAGAGGTTAGTGAGTAAAATTAGGGCGCACGGTATTGGGGGCAAAGTACTAGATTGGATAGAGAATTGGTTGGCTAATAGGAAACAAAGGGTAGTGATTAACGGCTCCATTTCGGAATGGCAGGCAGTGACCAGTGGGGTACCGCAGGGATCCGTGCTGGGACCGCAGCTTTTTACAATATATGTAAATGATATAGAAGATGGTATCAGCAATAACATTAGCAAATTTGCTGATGATACAAAGCTGGGTGGTAGGGTGAAATGTGATGAGGATGTTAGGAGATTACAGGGTGACCTGGACAAGTTAGGTGAGTGGGCAGATGCATGGCAGATGCAGTTTAATGTGGATAAATGTCTGGTTATCCACTTTGGTGGCAAGAACAGGAAGGCAGATTACTACCTCAATGGTATCAAATTAGGTAAAGGGGCTGTTCAGAGAGATCTGGGTGTTCTTGTCCACCAGTCAATGAAGGCAAGCATGCAGGTACAGCAGGTCGTGAAGAAGGCTAATAGCATGCTGGCCTTCATAACAAGAGGAATTGAGTATAGAAGCAAAGAGGTGCTTCTGCAGCTGTACAGGGCCCTGGTGAGACCACACCTGGTGTACTGTGTACAGTTCTGGTCTCCAAATTTGAGGAAAGACATTCTGGCTATTGAGGGAGTGCAGCGTAGGTTCACTAGGTCAATTCCTGGAATGGCGGGATTACCTTACACGGAAAGACTGAAGCGACTGGGCTTGTATACCCTTGAGTTTAGAAGACTGAGAGGGGATCTGATTGAAACGTATAGGATTATGAAAGGACTGGACACTCTGGCAGGAGGAAACATATATCCGCTGATGGGGGAGTGCCGAACCAGAGGACACAACTTAAAAATACGGGGTAGACCATTTAGGACAGAGATGAGGAGAAACTACTTCACCCAGAGAGTGGTGGCTGTGTGGAATGCTCTGCCCCAGAGGGCAGTGGAGGCCCAGTCTCTGGATTCATTTAAGAAAGAATTGGATAGAGCTCTTAAAGACAGTGGAGTCAAGGGTTATGGAGATAAGGCTGGAACAGGATACTGATTGGGAATGATCAGCCATAATCATATTGAATGGCGGTGCAGGCTCGAAGGGCTGAATGGCCTACTCCTGCATCTATTGTCTATTGTCTATTGTCTATTGAATGTGGCAGAAGTTGACGCTGACAGTAGACACATGAGGAATGGAAAAACTGCAGGAGTAGATGGGATTCCAACGGAGATTTTCAAACTTGGATGAGCAGAGCCTACCCATCATCACCACCAACTGTTCCTGAAAATCTGGGATCAAGTAGAAATTCCCACTGATCCCAGGGTTGCTGCCATCATTACTGTCTTCAAGAAAGGAGGCAATGTGGATTGTGGGAACGACCGAGGAGTCTTCCTACTCTCCCTCACTGACTAGATCAACGCCTGAATCCTCACTAGGAGCTTTCTCCCATTCTCTGAGGAATTCCTTCCTTGAAAGCCAATATGGGCTTCTGACCATGAACATGATTTTCACTCTTAGGCAACTCCAAGACAAATGCCACAAATAGGAACACCACCAGCCACTGTGCGTGGCTTTCATCGATCTGACCTCAGAAATGTTGGCACTAGCTCTCAGATATCAGTCAGGAGAATTTTGCAGTCCATAGTGTTGTGTTTGTCATTGCCAATCCAGTGCCTGAATTGGCTCTCTCCCTCCCTCTCCACATTACCTCTCTCTCTGTTCTTTCTCACGCCCTCCCATTCACTCTGTTCTCTCACTCACATTTCCTCCCTCAGTTTCTCTGTTCTTAGTCCATCGGTTTCTCACAAGACCCCTCCCGTTCTCTGTCTCTCCTCCTTCTATCCCTTCCTTACCTATTGATCTACCTTCCTTTTCCTCTACCCCTTCCCTTCTTCCTCTCTCTCTGATCCATTCTCCTTCACCCCTCCCAAACCTATTCCTCACTCCTTTTCCCCTCCCTCTTGCTTATTCATCCCTCTCATCTTTTCTCTCTCCCTCCATCCCTCTCACCCCTTCCCTCCCTCCATCCCTCTCACCCCCCCTCCCTCCCTATCACCCCCTCCCTCCCTATCTCTCTGTACCCTCAGCAAAGTTGTTCTGATTCTGGAGAGATTGACTACTTTGGATTGCTTTCACTGGAATTCAGGTGAATCGGGGGGAATCTCACACAGACTTATAAAATTACAACAGGACTGGACGCAGGGAGGATATTTCCAATGGTGGGTGCATTCAGAACCAAGGGTCACAGTCTGACAATTTGGGGTGGACCATTTAGGATGGGGATGAAGAGACATTCCTTCACCCAAAGAGTGGGGAGCCTGTGGAATTCATTACCACAGGGTGTAGCTGATGCTAAAACATTACAAGTATGCAACAGGCAGCTAGATATACACTTGGGGCGAATGGGATCAAAGGTTATGGGGAGAAAGCAGGATTAGGCTGTTCAACGTAGAACAGTACAGCACAATACAGGCCCTTCAGCCCTCAATGTTGTGCTGACCTTCTATCCTACTCCAAGATCAAACTAACCTACATATCCTTCATTTTACTATCATCCATGTGCCTACCCAAGTCTCGCTTAAATGTCCCTAATGTATCTCACTCTACTCCCACTGCTGGCAGTGCATTCCACGCACCCACCACTCTCTGTGTAAAGAACCTACCTCTGACATCAGTTGGATGATCAGCTACAATCCTGATGAATGGTGGAGAAGATTTGAAGGGCCTAATGGCCTCCTCCTATCTTTTATGTTTCTCTCTCTGTCCCTTAGCTCCTCCAACTCTCTCTCTCCTCTTCCCTTTCTCTAACCTTCTCCTTCCCTCTACCCCTCATTCATTTTCTCTCTGTCTTCTCCCTTGCTCTCCCCATCCCTCCCTTGCTCTTCTCCCTGTGTCTCATGTCCCCTCACACCAACTCCCTCTATCTCCACTTCTCTCTCCCCTTCCCCCTCTCTCTCTATTCCTTCCCCTGCTTCCCTCTTTCCCCATTGCTCCTTCTCCTTCTCGTCCACTCTCCCTTCCAAACTCCCTCCCTTCCTCATCCCCGCTCCTTCCCTCCCTCCCTTCTCTTCACCCCCAATGCTGCCTCTCTCTCTGTCTGTCTCACCCTCCGAGCCCCACTCTCTCTCTTTCCTTGTCGGTCCATCCCACCCTCTCTCCCTCTCTCTCAGAGTCTCCTAGTTCTCCCTCCCCTTCCCTCCACATCTGTCCTCATTCTCCCAACCTCTCACCCCCCTCCCTTCCCCTCTATTCCACTCCCACTCTCCCCCTCCCTCACATCTCTCCCCCCTCTCTTTCCCCTTACCTCCCTTTCTCCACCTCTCTCCCCTCTCCCTCTCCCATGCGCCTCTCCCCCTTGCCCTCCCCCTCCCACCCTCACTCCCTACCCCCTCCCTCCCTCTCCTTCACCTCCTCTCCTGCCCTCCCTCTCTCCCTCATTCCCTCCCTTCCCCTCCCAATCCCCCACTCCTTCCCTCTCCCTCCTCCCTCCCTACCCTCTACCCCCTCCCACCGTCCCTCCAATCCCCTCTCCCACCGTACCTCCACCCACTCTCTACTTCCCTCCACCCACACACCCCCTTCCTCCCTCCACCCCATCTCCGTTCCCTCCACCCCTCTCACTCCACCCCTCTCCCCCTCCCTCCACCCACTCTCTTCCCCTTCCCTCCCTCACCCCATCTCTCTACCTCCTCTCCCCCTCTCCCTCTCCCTCTCACTCACTTCCTCCAACCCCTTCTCCTCCCTTCCTATCGCTCTCGCTCTCCATGCCCACTCTCCCTCCCTTTATCCCCTTCCCTCTCTCCACCTCCCTCCCTCCCTCCCCACATGTCCCTCCCTCAATACTCCTCTCTCCCACCACCTCCCTCCTTCTCTCCCTCCCTCCCTCTATCCCATTCCTCCCTCCCTCTATCCCATTCCTCCCTCTATCCCATTCCTCCCTTGCCCCTCTCCCTCCCTCTTCCACGTGTGCCTCCCTTGATGCCCCTCTCCCTCTTCCCCTCCCTGCCTCCCTCCCTGACCCTCCCTCTCTCTCTCCCCACCACCTCCCTCTCTCTCTTCCCTTCCCTTCCTCTCTCCACCTCCCTCCATGTCTCCCCACCCTCCTGTCCCTGTCCCTCCCTCTCCCCACCCTCCTGTCCCTCCCTCTCCCCACCCTCCTGTCCCTCCCTCTCCCCACCCTCCTGTCCCTCCATGTCTCCCCACCCTCCTGTTCCTGTCCCTCCCTCTCCCCACCCTCCTGTCCCTCCATGTCTCCCCACCCTCCTGTTCCTGTCCCTCCCTCTCCCCACCCTCCTGTCCCTCCATGTCTCCCCACCCTCCTGTTCCTGTCCCTCCCTCTCCCCACCCTCCTGTCCCTCCATGTCTCCCCACCCTCCTGTTCCTGTCCCTCCCTCTCCCCACCCTCCTGTCCCTCCATGTCTCCCCACCCTCCTGTTCCTGTCCCTCCCTCTCCCCACCCTCCTGTTCCTGTCCCTCCATGTCTCCCCACCCTCCTGTCCCTCCATGTCTCCCCACCCTCCTGTTCCTGTCCCTCCCTCTCCCCACCCTCCTGTTCCTGTCCCTCCATGTCTCCCCACCCTCCTGTCCCTCCATGTCTCCCCACCCTCCTGTTCCTGTCCCTCCCTCTCCCCACCCTCCCTCCTCCGTGTCAGAGCCCGGCCCCGGGAGCCCTCCTGCAGGCGGCGGCACTGAGTTGCTCTCGGGGACCGTTAGTTGCCGGGTCCCGATGCAGGGAGCGGGCGGAGCGGCGGCTCGGAGCCCGGGGACAGGCAACGGGCAGCCGGCGGCGGAGGGGGAGCCGGGGGCCCGGGAGAGGGAGCGGGACAACCCGAACCCCGGCAACCGGCGGCGGGACTCGGAGCGGAGGGACTCGCGGAAAAGGCGAGAAAAGAAACGGCTCCTGGAGCTAAACATGGGGTAAGGGAGAGGGGGGAGAGGGGAGAGGGTGAGGGTGAGGGTGAGGGAGGGGAGAGGGGAGAGGGTGAGGGAGGAGGGGGAGAGGGAGGAGGGGGAGAGGGAGGAGGGGGAGAGGGAGGAGGGGGAGAGGAACAACTCGGAGAGAGAAAGGGAACGGGAACAGAAACAAGAGCAAAAAGAAATCGCAGTGGGGGGTTTCCTAACGGACTGAGGATGGCCAACTCCGCAAACACAGAAAGTGAGTTAGAGAAAGAGAGAGTGGAAAACACACAGGGAAAGAAAAACAAGGAGAGAAATATAAAGAGGGGAGAAAGATAATAATAACGAAACAGAGAAAGAGAAAAAACACTCCGAGATAATGCGAGAGACACAAACAGGGATAGGGAGAGGGAGAGGGTGCAAGAGGCAGGGAGAGGGTACGAGGGAGAGGGTGCGAGGGGCAGAAAGGGAGAGGATAGGGTGCAAGGGACAGAGAGAGGGTACGAGAGACAGAGAGAGGGTACGAGGGAAAGGTTGCGAGGGACAGGGACAGGGTACGAGGGACAAAGAGAGAGAGGGAGAGGGTGCAAGGGACAGGGACAGAGTGCGAGGGAAGGGTGTGAGGGACAAAAAGGGAGAGGGTAGGGTGCGAGGGAGAGGGTGCAAGGGACAGGGACAGAGTGCGAGGGAAGGGTGCAAGGGACAGGGAGAGGGTGCAAGGGACAGGGAGAGGGTGTGAAGGACAGGGACAGGGTGAGAGGGAGAGGGTGCGAGGGAGAGGGTGCGTGGGACAGGGAGAGGGTACGAGGGACAGGGAGAGAGAGGGTGCAAGGGAGAGGGTGTGAGGGACAGGGACAGAGTGCGAGGGAGAGGGTGCGAGGGGCATGGAGAGGGTGCAAGGGACAGGGAGAGGGTGTGAAGGACAGGGACAGGGTGAGAGGGTGCGAGGGACAGGGAGAGGGAGAGGGTGCGAGGGACAGGGAGAGGGAGAGGGTGCGAGGGAGAGGGAGAGGGTGCGAGGGACAGGGAGAGGGAGAGGGTGCGAGGGAGAGGGAGAGGGTGCGAGGGACAGGGAGAGGGAGAGGGTGCGAGGGACAGGGAGAGGGAGAGGGTGCGAGGGACAGGGAGAGGGAGAGGGTGCGAGGGACAGGGAGAGGGAGAGGGTGCGAGGGACAGGGAGAGGGAGAGGGTGCGAGGGACAGGGAGAGGGAGAGGGTGCGAGGGACAGGGAGAGGGAGAGGGTGCGAGGGACAGGGAGAGGGAGAGGGTGCGAGGGACAAGGACAGGGAGAGGGAGAGGGTGCGAGGGACAGGGAGAGGGTGAGAGGGAGAGGGTGCAAGGGACAGAGACAGGGAGAGGGTGAGGGACAGAGAGAGGGTGTGAGGGATAAAGAGGGGGCGAGGTGTAGGGACAGAGGTGGACCTGGGGGATCTTGTGCACGGAACAGTGAAAGCCAGCACACAGACAGCAGGGAATCAGGAAGGCTTTGGAATGTTCGCCCTATCTCAGTGGGGTTGCAGTATAAAAGTAGGGAAGTCTTACTGTAACTGTGACTTGGAGGTACCAGTGTTGGACTGGGGTGGACAAAGTTAAAAATGACACAACAGTAGGCTACAGTCCAACAGGTTTATTTGGGAGCACTAGCTTTCAGAGCGTTACTCCTTCATCAGGTGGTTGTGGAGTATAAGATTGTAAGATCCACAACCACCTGATGAAGAAGCAGTGCTTCCAAATAAACCTGTTGGATTATAACCTGGTGTTGTGTGATTTCTAATTTACTGTAATTGTATAAAGTGCTAGTGAGACTATACCTGGAGTACTGAGAGCAGTTTTGGTCTCCTTATTTAAGAGAACAAGATAATATCATAGGGTGCCATTGAGAGAAGGTTAACTGAGTTGGTGACTGAAATGGAGGGATTGTCTTAAAAGCAAAGGCGGAACAGATTGGGACTCTACTCAGTGGGATTTAGACGGATGAGAGGTGATCTCATTGAAACATAGATTCTTAAAGGGTGTGACAGGATAAATGCTAGACAGATGTTTCCCCTTATAGGAGAGTCATGGAACTGTAGATAATGAAACAGACCCTTCGGTCCAACTTTTCCATGCCAACCTGATATCCTAAATTAATCTCATTCCATTTGCCAGCATGTGGTCTATATCCCTCTAAACCCTTCCTATCTGTATACTCATCCAGATGCCTTTTAGTTGTTGTAATTGTACCAGTTTCCACCACTTCCTCTGGCAGCTCATTCTATACATGCATCACCCTCTGTGTGAAAACGTTGCCCCTTAGCTCCCTTTTAAATCTTTACCCTCTTACCTTAAACCTATGCCTTCTTGTTTTGGACTCCCCCACGCCAGGCAAAAGACCTTGGCACCCTATCCATGCTTCTCATGATTTTATAAACCCCTATAAGGTCACCCCTCAGTCTCTGAGGCCCCAGGAAAAACAGCCCCAGCCTGTTCAGTCTCTCCCCGAAGCTCAAACTCTCCAACCCTGGTAACATCCTTGTAAATCTTTTCTGAACCCTTTCAAATTTAACAATATCCTTCCTAAAGTAGAGAGACCAGAATTGAATACAATATTCCAAAAGTGGCTTAACCCATATCCTGTAAAGCCGTAACATGACCTCCAAACTCCTATTTTGTACTTGATCACTGATCAAAAAAGGCAACCATACCAAACGCCTTCTTCAGTATCCTGTCTATTTGAGATTCCACTTTCCAGGAACTATGAACCTCCACTCCCCGGAACCTTCCCATTAAGTGTATAAATCCTGTCCTGATTTGCCTTTCCAAAATGCATCACCTCACATTTATCTAAATTAAATTCCATTTGCCACTCCTTGGCCATTTGGCCCATCTGATTAAGATATGACCATAGGAGTAGAAATTAGACCATTCGCCCATTGAATCTGCTCTCCCATTCAATCATGGCTAATAAGTTTCTCAATCCCATTCTCCCACTTTCTCCCGGTAACCCATGATCCCCTTGATACTCAAGAATCTATCTACCTTTGTCTTAAATATACTCACTGACCTGGCCTCCACAGCCTTCTGTGGCAGTGAGTTCCATAGATTCACCACTCTCTGACTGAAGAAGCTTCTCCTTATTGCTGTTCTAAAAGGTATTCCCTTTACTCTTAAGATCCTGTTGTAATCTGAGGTAACCTTCTTCGCTGTCCACCACACCTCAACGTTGGTATCATCTGTAAATTTACTAACTCTCCCTCCTAGGTTCACATCCAAATCATTTATATAAATGAGGAAAAGCAATGGACCCAGCACTGATCCTTGTGGCACTCTTCTGGTCACAGGCCTCCAGCCTGAAAAGTAACCTTCCACCACGATCCTCTGGTCTTCTCCCTTCAAACCAGTTCTGTATCCGAATGGCTAGTTTTCCCTATATTCCATGTGATCTAACCTTGGTAACCAGTCTACCATGAGGAACCTTTTCGAATGCCGTACTGAAGTCATATAGATCACGTCCAACATGTTGAAGGTCAGAGGGCATAGTCTCAGAATAAAGGGGTGCCAATTTAAGACTTCTCTTTGAGGATTTGGAACTCTTTGAGGATTTGGAACTCCTTGCCACAGAAAGCTGTGGGGACAGAGTCTTTATGTATATTTAAATTTGGCATAGACAGGTTCTTGATCAGGAGCAGAATTGGGAAAAGACAAGGGAGTGGATGGGATGAATGCTGGATTAGCCATGATCCCTCTGAATGGCAGAGTAGGCGTGAGGGGCTGAATGGTTAACTCCTATTCCTATTTCTTACGGAAAAAAAGGGAGAGAGAAAGTGAGACCAGTAGAAAGAGAGAGAGGCAGAAATAGAGAGATTGAGAGAGAAATAAAAAAGGAGATAGAGGGAGAGAAGATGAGTCCAGAGGTTTTTGCTTCCAGTTTAAGCATAATCTCCAAGAATCCAGAGAAATTGGAGCAAAAAGCTTCTCCTCCAGCAGTGGTATCATTGGCTGAAGTGCTGCCCAATAAGACTCTCTCCACCAAGGCGTAGAAAACAATTGTTTACCCAAATTACAGTGATAATGTTAGGGAAGAAATGAGAGAACCAAGCCATAAAGGTACAACTGTGATTATGGACAACTTTAATCTGCAAATAAATTGGGCAGGTGAAATCAGCAAGAATACCAATAAAGTTGAAATTACTTGAATGTGTACGAGCTGGTTTTCTGGATCAAGATATTGAGGTTGAGAACAGGTCATTCTAGACTGTGGATTGTGTAATGAGAAAGGAATAACCTCATGGTGCAAGACCCCTAGGGGACGAGTGACTGTAATATGATAGGGTGGAGAGTGGTATAGTTGATTTTGAGATTGAGGTCTTGAATCTAAGTCGAGGGAACTACAATGGTATGAGGTGCATGTTGGCTACAATAAATTGGAAAACTTAAAGGAACGATAAGCAATAGCAAACTTTGAACGAGTGCACGGAGCAACTGCAACAGACAGTTCATTTCTGTCTATCACAAAAAAAATGAGAAAGGTGGCTCAGCAGTGGCTAACAAGGGAAGTTAGGGATAGCATTAGATTGAGGAAGTGGCAAAAAACAGTAGCACGCCTGTGGATTTGCAGCTGTTGTAGGTTGCAGCAAAGTGGGATAAAGATATTGATTAAGAGGGACAAGATAGAGTATGAGTAAGCTTGCATGAAACACAGACAGATTATAAACGTTTCTGTAGGGGTGAGAAGAGTAAAAGATCAGTGAAACCAAACTTATGTCCTTTACAATCAGAAACGGGATAGTATAATAGGAAGAAAGAGATGGTAGACTAATTAAACACATGTTTCGGTTCCGTCTTCACAAACAAGGACACAAATACAGAGGAACCTCGATTATCCGAAGGACACGGGCAGGGAGTATTTTGCTCGGTTAATCGAATTCCAGTTAATCGAATGCTGGATAACATAGTTTAGCTGAGCATTGGGACATTGTGATCTTCCCAGATAATCAAGGTTCTTCTGTAATGTTCCAAGCATCTTGGGGAATGCGTGGTCTTGTGACAGAGGAACTGAAAGAAATCAGTATTTGTAGGGAAATGTTGTTGATGAAGTTGATAGGACTAAAGGCGGACAAATCCCCAGGATGCAACAGTTTACATCTCCGAGTACTTAAAGAAGTGACCATAGAAATATGGATGCATTAATAGTCATCTTCCAGGATTCTGTAGACTCTAGAACAGTATCTACAGATTAGAGGCAAGCCAATGTAACCCCACTATTTGTAAAACAGAATTAGAGAGAAAACAGGTAAGTCTGATTTTAATAATGAAGAAAATGCTAGAATCTATGATAAAAGATTTCATAGCAGAGCGCTTGGAAAACAATGGCAGGATTCAACAGAATCAGTATGGATTCACCATACTTGTCAAATAAGAAGCTATAAGACATAGGGGCAGAAATTAGGCCATTCAGCCCATTGATTCTGCTCTCCCATTCAATCATGGCTAATAGGTTTCTCAAACCCCATTCTCCCACTTTCTCCCGGTAACCCATGATCCCCTTGATACTCAAGAACCTATTTATCTCCATCTTAAATATACTCACTGACCTGGCCTCCACAGCCTTCTGTGACAATGAATTCCATAGATTCACCACTCTCTGGCTAAAGAAGTTTTTCCTTATCTCCATTCTAAAAGGTCTCCTCTTTAGTCTAAGGCTGTGCTCTCGGGTCCTAGTCACTCCTACCAATGGAAACATCTTCACAAAAATCTACTCTGTCCAGGCCATTCAGTATTCTATATGTTTCAATTAGATCCACCTTCATTCTTCTAAATGCCATCAAGTATAGACCCAGAGTCCTCAAACATCGCTTATATGTTAAGCTTTTCATTCCTGGAACCATTCTCGTGAATCTCTTCTGAACACGCTCCAGGGTCAGTACATCCTTCCTGAGATATGGGGCCCAAAACTGTACAGGATATTCCAAATGTGGTCTGACCAGAGCCTTATACAGCCTCAGAGGTACATCCCTGCTTTTCTATTCAAGTCCTCTCAAAATAAATGTTGACATTGCATTTGCCTTCCTAAATACTGACTCAACCTTGAGAGAATCCTGGACTAGAATTCTCAAGTCTCTTTGCAATTCAGACTTCTGAATTTTCTCTCCATTTAGAAAATAGTCCGTGCCTCTATTCTTCCGACCAAAGTGCATTTCCCATGTTGTACTCCATCTGCCACTTCTTTGCCCACTCTCCTAACTTGTCCAAATCTTTCTGCAGCCTCTCCACCACCTCAATGCTACCTGTCCCTCCACCTATTTTGTATCATCTGCAAACTTAGCCAGAATGTCCTCAGTTCCTTTATTCTGATCTTTAGTGTATAAAGTGAAAAGTTGTGATCCTGACACTGACCCTTGTAGAACACCATTTGTCACCAGCTGCCATCTGAGAAGGACCCTTTTATCCCCATTCTCTGCTTTCTGCCAGACAGCGAAGCCTCTATCCTTGTACTGGAGTGTTTCAAGATGTAATTCATTGAGTTGATAAGGGAAGCCAGTGGATGGGATTTACTTGGACTTTCCTGAAGGCTTTTGTCAATGGCAGACAAGAAAGAAAGATGAGGAAGAAACAGCTCTTGTTCTGAGTGGTAGGCAGTGAGTATTGGAGTACTTCCAGGATCAGTGCTTAGTCTCTATCGATTCCCAATCTATATTAATGGTCTAGATGAGGGAACTAAATTTAATATCCCCAAGTTTGCAGCCACAAAGCTGGGTGGGAGAGTAAACAGTGAGGAGGATGCAGAGATGCTTCAATGTGATTTGGACAAGTTGAGTGAGTTAGCAAATGCATGGCAGATGTAATATAATATGAATTAATGTGATGTAGCAAAAACAGGAAGGAAGATTATTAACTGAATTGTGATAGTTTGGGAAAGGGGAAGGTGCAACAAAATCTGGGTCTCCTTTTACACCAGTTGCAGAAAGTAAGCATGCAGGGCCAGCAGGCAAATGGGATGTTGGCCTTCTTAGCAAGAGGATTTGAGTACAGGAGAAGGGATATCATGCAAGGTGATGTTCTAGTGCTATTATTGCTAGACTATTAACCCAGAAAGTCAATGGGAATCTCAACAGGTCTGGCAACATCTGTGGAGAGAAAGCAGAGTTAGCTTTTCTAAGAAAATGTTAACTCTGATTTTGCTTCACAGATGCTGCCATACCTGCTGAGCTTTTCCAGCAAACTTCTGTTTTTGTTTATTTTAATAAAGCTTAAATGAATGAGAGGGGATCTCATAAAATTACATAAAACTTAACAGGACGAGGCAGGATAAATGCAGCGAGTGATGAAGCAGGGTAGTGAGGCCCAGAGAAAGAAGACTGGAGGGATACGATGTGACAATGACCTGATCTGTCTTTGTAATGTTGATTTACAAGTAGTTATTTGCCATGTAGAATTCTCCTGTTGTTTTTTCCAAAGAGTGCCATAGGACTTTTCTCAAGTGGGTAAATGGGCTATTGGTTTAATGTCTCAGAAAAGCAGCATTTCTTACAATTTGATGCTCCCTCAGAACTGACCCTGCAACAGTGCAGCACTCCCTCAGCACTGACCCTCCAACAGCACGGCGCTCCCTCAGCACTGACCCTCCGATAGTGCAGCACTCCCTCAGCACTGACCCTCCAACAGCACGGCGCTCCCTCAGCACTGACCCTGCAACAGTGCAGCACTCCCTCAGCACTGACCCTCCGATAGTGCAGCACTCCCTCAGCACTGACCCTCCGATAGTGCAGCACTGATCCTCCGTTAGTGCAGTACTCCCTCAGCACTGACCCTCCGACAGTGCAGCACTCCCTCAGCACTGACCCTCCGACAGTGCAGCACTCCCTCAGTATTGACCCTCCAACAGTGCAGCACTCCTTCAGGACTAACCATCTGACAGTACAGCACTCCCTCAGTACTGAACCTTAGACAGTTTTGTCATCCCTCAGTACTGCACTAGCAGTCAAATCCTGGATTTTTCATGTTCTAAATTCCAGTCCTATCTCTGATAACCTTGACTAACAAAAACTAGAACATCTCACAGAGGGCTACTGTTCGAAATGATCTAACCGTATTTCAGAGATGCTTATTGAAGGTTTTAATTGCTTTTACTGAGACTCTTCTCATCGCCCATCCCCCCTCTAATGTCATGAGACTTTTGAATTATTCTCTTGCCCAAATTAATTAATATTTTCTTATTTTGCTCATCCATTTGTGGGTCTAACTTGAATTAAAGTCTCCAAAGACTGAGTGAGGGGAGTAACTAGTCTGATTACTCAGACTTTACTCTGTACACACACTCAAACCCATGTCCCAGTTCAGTTCTGGAGCTCCAAGGTTTGCGTTATGATGCCTGACTGATCATTAAAGTTTAAAATAACTTAGTAATTAAATGTTCTGACTGAGATCATCTGTGAGAGGGATGCAAATGGCTAATGTTGGCTTCCCTCCATGTTGGTGTTCTCAGATGTGATTCCAGCTCCTCCTCCATCACACACAAACAAACAAATTAGGAGCTGCTCTGGGCCATTCAGCCCAAGCCCGCTCCACCATTCAGTAAGATCATGGCTGATCTGTTTGTGTTTTGAATTGCACGTTCTCATCGACCCACAATAACCTAGTTTCTTGATAGGCAGGAGAATCAATCTTTCACTGCCTTAAAAAGATTCAATGACCCCACCCCCATTGTCTTCACATGCAGAGAGTTCCAAGGTTGCACAAGCTCTCTGAGAGAAAAAAAATCATCCCGACAGTGTTTCCTCCCCCCCGCTCAACAAAGCTTTGGGACTTATCCACAGAGGAAACATCCTTTCCACATCCACCATGTCAATAAGGAAATTTGGCAGGTCCACAAAGACACTTACCAATTTTTATAGGTGCACCATAGAAAACATCGTACGTGGATGCATCTCAGCTTGCTATGGCAAATGCTGTGCCCAAGATCACAAGAAATTACAAGAGAGCTATGAAAGCAGCACAGTCCATCACGAAAATCAGCCTCTCATCCATTGACTCCATCTACCCTTCCCGCTGCCTCAGGAAAGCAGCCAACATCATCAAAGATCCCCCCACCCCAGTTATACTCTCTTACAGCCTCTTTCATCAGACAGAAGATACAAAAGCTTAAATACACAGACCAACAGATTTAAGAACAGCTTCTTCCCTGCTGTTATTAGACAGCTGAATGGACTTCTCGTATATTAGAGTTGACCATTCTCTGCATCTTCTCTGTAGCTGTGACACTATATTCTGCATTCTGTTCTATTACCCTGATGTACTCATGGAAGGTATGATTTGTCAGGTTAGCACACAAAACAACACTCCACACTTGTCTTGGTACATGCGACAATAAATCAAATTAAATCATGTCACCCCTCCCTCTCCTCATAAGACAACCCATTCATTTGAGGTAGCAATCCAATAAAATCCCTCTGAATCATCTCACATTCTGTTGTGAAAATAGAACATGAATTGATTATTGAACCATTGTGACAATTGCAATTGAATTCACAGCTATCAGACATGTCTCGCAGATGCAGAATAAGGCTCTGTCTACACTGTCCCCATTGAACACTCCCAGCACAGGGACAGCATGGGGTTAGATTAAGTAAAGTGCTCTCTGCTCTGTTAAACTGAAATTAAAGCTGCCTATATTCTTTTAAACTGAAATTAAAACTCCCTCCATACTGTCCACATCGAATACACACAAGACTGGGACAACAGAGGGTTAGACTGGGAGTAAGTCTCCCTCAATTCTTTTAAACTGAAATTAAAGCTCCTTTTACACTGTGCCCACAAATACTCTCAGGACAGGTTTGGGAGAAGGCAAATTTCATCAAAATAAAGCAGGTTCTGGCCGCAGTAATCTGGGGTCGAGAGAGTGGTGCTGACAAAACACAGCAGGTCAGGCAGCATCCGAGGAGCAGGAGAGTCGACATTGTGAGCATAAGCTCTTCATCAGGGATGCAGCTTATGCCCGAAACGTTGATTCTCCTGCTCCTCGGATGCTGCCTGACCTGCTGTCCTTTTCCAGCACCACACTCTCAACTCTGATCTCCAGCATCTGCAGTCCTCCCTTTCTCCCAGTAAACTGGGAAAAGCTCCTTGTGGGTAAGTCTAAAGCAGAGCAATAGTGGGAGCATTCAATAAGGAACTGAGGACAGTACAGGTCCAACATTTACTCTTTTGGATGGAAATGTAGGAACAATAAGTTCAGAGAACCCTGCGTGTCTAGCACAATTCAGGACTGAAATAAGAAGATGAGTAGGGCCTTTAGCAAGTCCAAAGGGAGCAATTCAGCTGCAGCCCCAGAGGAACAGGAAGTGCAGGAGGGAACTTAGGAAAGCAAATAGAAGAACGAAAAGGGGACATGAGAAAGGACTCGCAAACAGCATTAGGCAGAAACCTAAGATATTTTATTAATACTTTAAGGGAAGAGGTTGACCAGGGGAAGTGTACAGCCCATTAGAGACCAAGGGGGCAACTTATGTGTGTAGCTGCAGGATATTAGAAGGGTGTTAAATGAATACTTCTCTTCGGTCTTCACTCTGGAAACGGAGAACATAGGTGTGGAATTCAAGGAAAGGGACTGTAGGGAGCTTGTAGAGTTTGACATAGGAAATGTGAAAGTATTGGAGATTCTGTCAGGCTTAAGAATGGTCAAATCCCCTCGACCAGATGAATTGCAACCCTAGGTACAGGTTGCTACAGGAGGTAGGCTTGTTGGCGAGTGTCACTGAGGCTGGGTTCTGTGATGGTGAGACGATTGTATGGTAGCAGTTTAAGGTTCTGTGGGGTAGTAGGTATAGAGAGAGAGAGACAAATGGGGCAAATGACAACTATCGTCCAGAATTGCTACTAGGATAGTATACTGCCTGTAAATAGCAATATGATTGGGCACTTTGCTGGAAGCAAAGCAGTAGAAGAAATTTGATGGCACAGAGTAAACACGGCATTTTAGACTGCACAGCAGAAAAGGCTAAGAAAGCTTTTAATTGATTCAATCCATGACACACGGCTTGTCCTGGGGAACATTGGCAGTTTGGCGTTAAAGACGTTAGGAGCCCACATAACAGCAGTTCAGACTTTTAGTAATGAACACTGAATTTATTGATCTTAGACAGACAGTAACAAGAGGACAGGACAAGCTGGAAACTGTCCAACCTTTGCCTCTAGGTCCGAACCAAGACAATCCCAATGTCTGTCGTGGAGCTGTAGTACCCGGACATCACCAGGGTCCGTGCACACTGAGGTCCAACTCCAAACTATTGTCAACGCATTCACTGAGGCTTATAAGAGAATGGGACTCAGGCTAAACATCTGGAAAATAGAGGTTCTCCACCAATCCGCTGTTGCCACACAACACTGCCCCCTAACCATCAAAACCCACAGCAAGCTCCTGGACAATGTGGATCATTTGCCATACTACAGGAGCAGCCTCTCAGTGGGAACAGACATTGTTGATGAAATCCATCATTGATCCAATGCATCGGTGTAGCTTTCAGATGCCTGAGGAACAGTGTGTTCAAACTTCCTGTGTGTAAACCCAGCAACAGGCTCACAGTGTACAGAGCAGCCTCAGCCCCTACCTTCCTGTAGATACCAGAAACACGGACCATGTAGAACAGACCCCTCAGGTCTCTGGAGAGTTATTACCAGTACTGCCTTCACAAAATCCTAAAAATCCATTGGCAGAAAAGGCATACCAACATTAGTGTCTTCTCACATTATTATGGTATTGGTCATGCACGACCAGCTGTGAAGGTTAGGCTACATTGTATGTAAGCCTGAGAGAAGTGCTTTACTTTGAGATCCGCATTGGTTAGTGATCACTAGGAGGGCAGAAGAAACACTACTTGACCACCCTGAAACCCTTAACACGGACATTTACTATAAACCGACCAACTCCCACAGTGACCTAGATTACACCTCCTCCCACCCTGCCCCCTGTAAAAACACCATCCCATATTCCCAATTCCTTCGCCTCCGCTGCATCTGCTCCCAGGAGGACCAATTCCAATACCGAACAACCCAGATGGCCGCCTCCTTCAAAGACCGCAATTTCCCCTCAGATGTGGTTGACGATGCTCTCCACCGCATCTCCTCCACTTCCCGCCCCTCCAATCACCACAAGGACAGAATCCCACTGGTCCTCACCTACCAGCCCACCAACCTCCAGATACATCATATCATCCTTCGTCATTTCCGCCACCTCCAAACAGACCCCACCACCGAGGATATATTTCCCTCCCCTCCCCTATCAGCGTTCCAGAAAGACCACTCCCTCCGCGACTCCCTTGTCAGGTCCACACCCCCCCACCAACCCAACCTCCATTTCCGGCACCTTCCCCTGCAATCGCAAGAAATGCAAAACTTGTGCCCACACCTCCCCCCTCACTTCCCTCCAAGGCCCCAAGAGATGCTTCCATATCTGTCACAAATTCACCTGCACCTCCACACACATCATTTACTGCATCCGCTGCACCCGATGTGGCCTCCTCTACATTGGGGAGAGAGGCTGCCTACTTGCGGAACGTTTCAGAGAACACCTCTGGGACACCCGGACCAACCAACCCAACCACCCTGTGGCTGAACACTTTAACTCCCCCTCCCACTCCACCAAGGACATGTAGGTCCTTGGCCTCCTCCATCGCCAGACCATAGCAACACAACGCCTGGAGGAAGAGCGCCTCATCTTCCTTCTAGGAACCCTCCAACCACAAGGGATGAATGCAGATTTCTCCAGTTTCCTCATTTCCTCTCCCCCCACCTTATCTCAGTCCCAACCCTAAGACTCAGCACCGCCTTCTTGACCTGCAATCTTCTTCCCAACCTCTCCGCCCCCACCCCCTCTCCAGCCTGTCACCCTCACCTTAACCTCCTTCCACCTATCGCATTCCCAACGCCCCTCCCCAAGTCTCTCCTCCCTACCTTTTATCTTAGCCTGCTTGACATACCTTCCCCATTCCTGAAGAAGGGCTTTTGCCCGAAACATCGATTTTCCTGCTCCTTGGATGCTGCCTGACCTGCTGCGCTTTTCTAGCAACACATTTTTCAGCTCTGATCTCCAGCATCTGCAGTCCTCACTTTCTCCACCCTGAAACCCTCCCTAAACAAATGCAATATCCCATCGACGTGTGAATTGATTACCCTAGAACACACAAATAAGGAAGAAGCATCTGTGAACATGCCAACCATTTCCAACATGGTTTCTCAGTGGTTAGCACTGCTGCCTCACAGCGCCAGGGACCCGGATTTGATTCCAGCCTTTGGCAACTGTGTTGCGTTTGCACATTTTCCCCGTGTCTGCGTGGGTTTCCTCCTGGTGTTCCAATTTCTTTCCACAGTCCAAAGATGTGACATTTAGGTGGCTTTGCCAGGGATGTGCAGGCTAGATGGATTAGCCACGGCAAATGACGGGTTATGTGGATTAGATGGGGGTCATGAGGAATGCTATTTGGAGGGTCAATGGGCCGACTGGCCTCTATCTGCACAGTGGGGATTCTCTGATTAATTTCAAGTATCACCAAGTGGAGCACGTGCAGGCCAAACAAAGGCCTTGGAACCAGTAAGCAAAATCCAGAGCTTCCACTCTCCCATCTCCTGAAAACCACCTGCCCCTCCTATGGCAGAGTATGTGGCTCCAAGATTAAACTATTCTGCCAGCACATAACTCTGCCCACTCCTTTCTGGAGTGAATGCAAGTTATCCTCGATGCTGAGGAACTGTCAAAGAAGAAGAGTAATAAATTCACCCCTGCATTTCAGAAAATAATATCAGCCAGGTTTCCTGCTTCTGACCACTGTCCAGTGGTTCCTGGAGAGAAGGAGTCAGTGATCAGGAGCAGGAAGCCTGGTTGATTTCCCCTCGCTCTCTGAACTATTGATGCAGTAAGGGGCTGTGTCTCCATCATGCTCAGTTGCAGAGGTATATCTTTTTAGAGGGAACAGAAGTTGTGGACGTTTTAGGTCTGAACATACTACAGGAAGCAGTGCAGGGACTGCAAACAGCAGCCACAAACTCCATTGAATTTGTGGAATTGTCTGCATACAATAAGCGATACTATAATCTGTAACCTCAGGCCTCTCACTGTCAGAAATGGCAGACTCTTGATCCACTCCTCCCATTCTGTTTCTTGCTTTTATCTTTCTGTCTTCTCGACAGTGTGTTTCTTTTCTGTCTGAATGTACATCTCTCACCCACTGTTCTTATCATGGCCTCTTCCTTTGTCCTATTCTTTTGCAACTTCTCTCTCTCATTTTCTCTCTATCTCACTCCATCTGTCTCTCAGGCTGTGATCCATTGACCTGTATCTTCACTACTCTCCATCACTGACATAGATAATGTTTCTGTGTAACACAGATTCTTAGACATGTGACTTTTGAATGTCACAAGACACTCAGCCCAATTGGGGATTAGAAACCAGGACAACAGCTGAGCTTTTCAATTCAGCTTTGATTTTCATAACTGCAGCTTTGAGAAATCTCAGATACAGACTTTGGGTGGGAGGGGGTGCAGTTGGAAGGCCAGTTATGGGGAGGAGTGAGCAGCAGTTGTGGGAGGTTGGAGGAGGGAGGGGCAACTGGGAGGAGGAGCAAGGGGCCATTGTGGGGTTGAGGAGTGAGTGCCGATTGTTGGAGGTAAGGGATAATTATTGGAGGCAATGAGGTGTAATTTTTGGGGGAGGAGGAGTGCTCAGGGTGGAGTAATGGAGTATAATTGTAATAGGAAGTAAAAGGGGTGATTGGGGGGAATAAGAGGGTTGATTATGAGTAGAGTGAGGGATAATGGGGGTTGACTGAGTACTGGTGGTTGGGGGGACAGGTGAGAGGTCACTGGGGAGGGAGTGAGGGTAGTTGTGGGTAGGAGTGGAAGGGGCGGCTGAGGGGAGGGAAGTGGAGGGTGATTGTGGGGAGGAGTGAGGGGGTGATTATGGTTGGTGACAGGAAATTGTGAGGGCACTTGAGGGTGAATTGTTCAGATGGTGAGGGTTATTTGTGGGATGGAGGGAGGGGTAGATCTAAGGTTGGAGTGAGTAGTGATGGTTGGGAGGATGAGGGGACAGGTAACTGCCAAGATATGAAGTAAAATTGTCGGAGTAATTTGGGGGTGGTTGTGGGAAGAGTGAGTGTTAATTGTGGGGCCAGTGAGTAGTAATTTTGGTCAGAATAAAGGAGTGAGAGGGGGCCATTGAGAGAGAGGATGTGTGGGTATTATGGGAGGGGGAGTTGAACCCAGACTTCCTGGCTCAGAGATATGGATATTATGTGCTATAAGTGCCCTTGGGAATGGTGTATATTACTGGATTCATTGATCAGTGATCATAGAAGACACTGCAATAATAGTTTGACCAGTTCAGGAGGGTCTTGTGGCATAATAGTAGTGTCCCCATCTTGGGCTAAGAAGCCCAGGTCCAGGGGAGGTGATAATCGATTGATATTATCACGAAACTGTTAACCCATGTTTCAGGTACCTGGGTTTGAATTCTGCCACAGCAGACAGTGGAATTTGAATTCAATAAAAATCTGGAATTAAGAGTTGATGATGACCATGAATCCGTTTTCAATTATCGGAAAATTCCACCTGGTTCACTCATGTCCTTTAGGGAAGGAAACTGCCTATAATCCTCGATGTCCTTACCAATCAAGAGTGTACTTATCTCTGTCTTAAATACACTCAACGCTTGGCCTCCAAAGTCCTGTGTGGCACCACCTTCTGGCTGAAGAAATTCCTCCTTATCTCGGTTATAAAGGGTTGACCCTTCACTCTGAGTCTGTGCCCTCAGGTCCTCGTATCTCTTGCTAGTGGAAGTAGCTATTCAAGCCTGTCAGTAGTCTGTAAGTTTCGAAGAGATACCCCCTCATCCTTCCCACTTCAGGCAACTGTCTGTGTGGAGTTTGCACATTCTCCCAGTATTTGTGTGGGTTTCCTCCCACAATCCAAAGATGTGCAGGTTAGCTAAATTGCCCATAATGTTAGACGTAGGGGAATGGGTCTGGGTGGGTTGGTCTTCAGAGGGTCGGTGTGGACTTGTTGGGCCGAAGGGCCTGTTTCCACACTGTAAGTTATCTATCTATTGACTCCAGATCCACTCCAGATTCTTAACTGCTCTCTTGCTATTTAGGGATGGGCAATAAATGCTGGTTTAGCCAGTGATGCTCTCATCCCATAAATGAATAAAAGAAATCCCTTCTGTCCAGAGGAATGTCAGAACATCTCTAAACAAGGTGATTAAAAATATTTCCAACCAATTCAGAGTCTGCAGTAACTGTGACTAATCACCAGTGCTCCCAGACTTTTAACCTGGTCAAATCCCCACAAGAGTCTCAGCTGGATTTCCCATGTTTCTTCTTTGGCAATCCCTCAGGGTCAAGGATGACCTGCTTCCACTCCAGAGAGTTGAATAGTCCAATCCTGGAGTCACAGACTGTGCCTCAGGAGGGGCAGATGGTGTCTAAGGAGGTGGGAAAGTAGGATGCTCTGTTTCCATACTTGTTCTTGGTCTGCCTCTACTTCACACAATGGTGTTCAAAATGGTTGGTGTCTTCCTGGCTGCTTCTTCCCTAATTTGTGCATTCTAGGCAGCAAGCGATTTCCACATGGGATGTTACATTGTTTAGAGAAGCATTCAGGGTGTCCTTGTCGCATTTCTTCTGCCTTTCTAGTGATCACTTAGCATTGCAGAGTTCAGATAGAGCACTCATTGAGGGAGTCTTGTGTCAGGCATGGAGATAACGTGATCTGCACATCAGAGCTGGGAATATTGGCCTGGGAGAGGACACTTATGTTGATATACCTTCCGTGGCAGTGGATTTGCAGGATTTTGCGAAGACAGTGCAGGTGGTAACACTCCAGCGGTTTGAGGGGTCTGCTATACCTGGTCTACATTTGGCATGTACACAGTAAGATGGGCACCATGACTGCTGTGTAGGCCATGAGCCTGTTGCTGGGTTTGACATCCTGGACTTTGAATACTTTACTCCAATGGAGTCCAAAGTCTGCATTGTCCCTTTGATGTCAGATAGTCAAAGAGATGTACAGTACAGATACAGGCCCTTCGGTCTGACCTGTCCATGCCGATCAGATATCCCAACCTGATCTCGTCCCACCACCAGCACCCAGCCCATATCCCTCCAAACCCTTCCTATTCATATACCCATCCAAATGCTTCTTAAATATTGCAATTGTACCAGCCTTCACCACTTCCTCTGGCAGTTCATTCCATACATGCACCACCCTCTGTGTGAAAACGTTGCCCCTTAGGTCTCTTTTATATCTTTCCCTTCTCACCCTAAACCTATGCCCTCTAGTTCTGGACTCCCCTACCCCAGGTAAAAGGCATTGTCTGTTTATCCTATCTATGTCCCTCATGATTTTATAAACCTCTATAAAGTCACCCTTCAGCCTTCGATGCTCTAGGGAAAACAGTCCTAGCCTATTCAACCTAACCCTATAGCTCAAATCCTCCAACCCTGGCAACATCCTTGTAAATCTTTTCTGAACCCTTTCAGGTTTCACAACATCCTTCCAATAGGAAGGAGACCAGAGTTGTACACAATATTCCATAAGTGGCCTAACCAATGTCCTGTACAGCCGCAACATGATCTCCCAACTCCTGTACTCAATACTCTGACCAATAAAGGAAAACATACCAACTCCTCCTTCACTGTCCAATTTACCTGCAACTCTACTTTCAAGCAGCTATGAACCTGCACTCCAAGGTCTCTTTGTTCAGCAACAGTCCACAGGTCCTTAGTATTAAGTGCAAAAGGCCTGCTAAAATTTGCTTTCCCGAAATGCAGCACCTCACATTTTTCTAAATTAAACTCCATCTGCCACTTCTCAGCCCATTGGCCCATCTGATCAAGATTAGATTGGATGCCTTACAGTGTGGAAACAGGCCCTTCGGCCCAACAAGTCCACACCAACCTGCCGAAGCACAACCCACCCAGACCATTCCCCTACATTTACCCTTTCACCTAACACTACGGGCAATTTACATGGCCAATTCACCTAACCTGAACATTTTTGGATTGTGGGAGGAAACCGGAGCACCCGGAGGAAACCCACGCAGACATGGGAATGTGCAAACTCCACACAGAGAGATGCCTGAGGCGGGAATTGAACCCAGGTTTCTGGCGCTGTGAGGTAGCAGTGCTAACCACTATGCCACCGTTGTAATCTGAGATAACCCTCTTCGCTGTCCACTACAGCTCCAATTTTGGTGTCATCTGCAAACTTACTAACTGTACCTCTTACGTGCACATCCAAATCATTTATATAAATGACAAAAAGTAGAGGGCCCAGCACCGATCCTTGTGGCACTCCACTGGTCACAGGCCTCCAATCTGAAAAACAACCCTCCACCACCACCCTCTGTCTTCTACCTTTGAGCCAGTTCTGTATCCAAATGGCTAGTTCTTCCTGTATTCCATGAGATCTAACCTTGCTCACCAGTCTCCCTTGGAGAACCTTGTCAAACGCTTTACTGAAGTCCATATAGATCATATCTACTGTTCTGCCCTCATCAATCCTCTTGGTTACTTCTTCAAAAAGCTCAATCAAGTTAGTGAGACCTGATTTCCCATGTATAAAACCATGTTGACTATCCCTAATAAGTCCTTGCCTTTCCAAATACATGTAGATCCTGACCCTCAGGATTCCCTCCAACAACTTGCCCACCACCGATGTCAGGGTCACTGATCTATAGTTTCCTGGCTTGTCTTTACCGCCCTTCTTAAACAGTGGCACCACGTTTGCCAACCTGCAGTCTTTCAGCATCTCACCTGTGACTATCAATGATACAAATATCTCAGCAAGAGGCCTAACAATCACTTCTCTAGCTTCCCACAGAGTTCTAATGTACACCTGATCAGGTCCTGGGGATTTATCCACCTTTAACCGTTTCAAGACATCCAGCACTTCCTCCTCTATAATATGGACATTTTTCAAGATGTCACTGTCTATTTCCCTACATTCTGTATCTTCCATATCCTTTTCCACAGTAAATACTGATGCAAAGTACTCATTTAGATTAGATTAGATTACTTACAGTGTGGAAACAGGCCCTTCGGCCCAACAAGTCCACACTGCCCCGCCGTAGCGTAACCCACCCATACCCCTACCCCTACCCCTACATCTACCCCTTACCTAACACTACGGGCAATTTTAACAATGGCCAATTCACCTGACCTGCACATCTTTTGGACTGTGGGAGGAAACCGGAGCACCCGGAGGAAACCCACGCAGACACGGGGAGAACGTGCAAACTCCACACAGTCAGTCGCCTGAGGCGGGAATTGAACCCGGGTCTCTGGCGCTGTGAGGCAGCAGTGCTAACCACTGTGCCACCGTGCCGCCCATAGTATCTCCCCATCTCCTGCGGCTCCACACAAAGGCTGCCTTGCTGATCTTTGAGGGGCCCCATTCTCTCCCTAGTTACCCTTTTGTCCTGAATGTATTTATAAAATCCCTTTGAATTCTCCTTAATCCTATTTGCCAAAGCTATCCCATGTCCCCGTTTTGCCCTCCTGATTTCCCTCTTAAGTATACTCCTACTTCCTTTATACTCTTCTAAGGATTCACTCGATCTATCCTGTCTATACCTTACATATGGTTCCTTCTTTTCCTTAACCAAACCCTCAATTTGTTTAGTTATCCAGCATTCCCTATATCTACCAGCCTTCCCTTTCACCCTGACAGGAATATACTTTCTCTGGATTCTCGTTATCTCATTTCTGAAGGCTTCCCATTTTCCAGCCGTTCCTTTACCTACGAATATCTGCCCCCAATCAGCTTTTGAAAGTACTTGCTTAATACTGTCAAAATCAAGTCAATGTTAGATTTATCACCAATGTCTGGTCACACTGAAAGAAGACTCCAGAAGTATGGAAATGATCCACATTGTCCAGGGGCTTGCTATGGATTTTGATGGTTGGGGACTCAGGGTAGCGTAGCAGGACTGAGTTGGTCACAAACCTTTCCCTTCAGAATGTGTAATCTGAGACACATCCTCAGTGAATGCATCATTGATAGTTTGTAGACTTTTTTTTTAAGATTAGATTCCCTCCACTGTGGAAACAGGCCCTTTGCTCAACAAGTCCATACCAATCCTCCGAAGAGTAACCCACCCAGACTCATTTCCCTCTGACTAATGCACCTAACGAGTAATTTAACATGTCCAATTCACCTGACCTGCACATCTTTGAAGTGTGGGAGGAAACCAGAGGAAACCCACACAGACTCTGGGAGAATACGCAAACTCCGCACAGACTGACGCCCGAGGTTGAAATTGAACCTGGGTCCTCACACTGTGAGGCAACAGTGCTAACCACTGAGCCACTGTGCTACCCCTAATTGCTGGAAAAACTCAGGAGGTCTGACAGCGTCTGTTGAGAGAAAGTAGAATTAACATTTTGGGTCTAGTATCTAATCATTCTTAGCATTTACCATGTCAGGCCCTTTAAGAGTCCGATATGTTTCAACGAGATCACCTCTCATTCTTCTAAACCCAGTGGGTAGAGTCCCAACCTGTTTAATCTTTGCTCATAAGACAATCCCTCCACACCAGGGACCATCCTAGTGAAGCTTCTCTGAACTGCCTGCAATGAAATGATGCTTATCCTTAAATAAGGGGACCAAAACTGCTCACAGTACTCCAGGTGTGGTCTCCTCAGCACCTTGTACAGTTACAGTAAGACTTCCCAACTCTTACACTCCAATCCCCTTGAAATAAGGGCCAGCATTCCATTAGCCTTCCCAATTCCCTGCTGGCACCTGTAAACTAGTTTTTGTGTTTCATGTCTAATACCCCCCAAATCCTTTTGTTTGCAGCATTCTGTAGTTTTTCTCAATTTAAATAATATTCATAAATGAACTACACCGCATTTCCCACGTAATATTCCATTTGCCCAGTTTTTTGCCCACTTCCTTAATGTATCCATATAAACAGTCCCTGCCTTTCCATCTGTTTTTGTGTCGTCTGCAAAGTTGGCTCAGTCCATTCATTTCCCTCCTCCAAGTCATTAATATATGTTTGGTGAATAGTTGCAGTCTCAGCACGGAACCCTGTAGAACTCCTTATCATGGTTGTCAATCTGAAAAGGACCGCCATACCCTTTGCTGTTTCTGCCTCCAACACCATGGACTCTCATCACTTAACCTTGTGTGAAGTATCTTGTCGAACACCTTTTGGAAGTCTATATACAACACATCTTCTGGCTCCCCCCTATCCTCGAAAAACTAATAGTCAGGTACTATTTCCCTTTCATGAATCCATGTTGATTACTTGATGATTTTTCAAATATTCTGCTATTACTTTAATAAGTGATACCAATACTTTTCCAACAACAGATGTGAGGCTAATGACCTATAGTTACATGCCCCCTTTTTGCCTCCTTCCCTTTTTAAACAGGATATACTAACATTGGAGCGAATCTCAGAGAGGTTGAGAAGAATGATCCTGGGAATGAAAGGTTTGTCATACGAGGAGTGGTTGAGGACTCTGGGTCTGTATTCGATAGAGTTTAGAAAGATGAGGGTGGATCTGATTGCAACTTACAGGTTACTGAGAGGCCTGTAACGAGTGGACATAGAGAAGATGTTTCTTCTAGTAGAAAAGACTGTGTGAAGTTAGCACATTCTCACCGTGTCTGTGTGGGTTTCCTCCGGGTGCTCCGGTTTCCTCCCACAGTCCAAAAATGTGCAGGTTAGGTGAATTGGCCATGCTAAATTGCCTGTAGTGTTAGGTACAGGAGTAAACGTAGGGCAATGGGTCTGGGTGGGTGCGCTTCGGCAGGTCGGTGTGGACTAGTTGGGCCGAAGGGCCTGTTTCCACACTGTAAGTAATCTAATCTCATCTTAAAAATAAGACTAGGAACTGAGGGCACAGCCTCAGAGTGAAGGGACAACCCTTTATAACCGAGATGAGGGAATTTCTTCAGTCAGAGGGTGGTGAATCTTTGCAATCCAATGCTGCAGAAGGCAGTGGAGGCCAAGTCAGTATTTAAGACAGAGATAGATTAGGTTCTTGATTAGTAGGGGGATCAAGAGCCATGAGAGAAGGAAGGAGGATGGAATTAAGAAACATATCAGCCATAATTGAATGATGGAACAGACTAAATGGGCCTAATGGCCTAATTTTGCTCCTATCACCTTCTAGTCTTATGGTCTTCACTGGCCACCCCTGTTCACCACTGCTCCCCAGAGTCGAGATGATGGGATTTGATGGAATGTGATGGGAGTTATTGATACTTCAGCCCATTTTTACTTGTATGGGGATTCAGGGACTTTTGCTCCCAGTTTAAGTACAATCTAGCTAACTCGGAACAAAGAGCTGCTCCACCATGAATAGCATCACCAATTTAATAGCAGTACTGCCCTATAAGGTTCTCTGGTTAAAAGTAGTGAGTTTTTTTTAGGGATTTGGGAAAAGTTTAGGGGTTTTGTGATGTGCAGAGGCAGTATTTTAAAGCCAATGAATGAGCAGCAGATTTCACTTGGAATCAGTACCATCTATCAAAGCAACTGCATCAGAGGCACCGGGGAAGTGAGCAAAGAGAATTTTGTCTTTGTGAGTACGAGTGTACAGTACATGGGTGTTCTCCCTGGTCTCGGTGTTTGGTTGTGCCGGTCTTGGTGAACTTGCTCCTTTTTCCATGCGGAGGATGTATTTGGTGAAAGCTTGGAGCTTATTTCTCTCTCTCTGTGTTTTCCAGGGTCACTGGTTCAATACCAATACCCAGTTTGCTCTATCACCATTCTCTGCTACATGTTCAGATCATTGATTAGTTTGTTGGTTAAAGTGCTTACTTGTTTGGAAAAAGTTCAGTGATTCAACAATTCCCCTCATCTACATAGGATAAACAGACCACTTGGATCAGGGATAGATTTGCATTCATTTAGCACCTTTCATGCCTTCAGGGCATAATACTTTTTTATTTGAGTTGTAGTCACTGTGGAAATGTAGGGGACATTACAGCTATGTGCATCTCATGCAGCATGATAAGGAATAGGCCCTAGAGTAATAGAGGTCTCCAATATAGAAAAAGCCCCTTTGGCCCATTGAGTCTGTGCTGGTCAAAAAGACCCATCAAACTATTCTAAACCATTTTCCAGCACTTGGTCCAGAGCCTTCAATGACTTGGACTCGCAAATATACAGTATCTGCCTTTAATGTTGGTGAGGGATTCTCCAGACCACACCAAGATAAACTGACCTATTCCTCTTCAAGATAGTCCTGTGGAATTATTTTTTCAACCACCGGAGAGGGTGGATAGGAGCTTGAGTTTAATGTCTTGCTTAAGGTTGAATCCAGCATTTTTCTTTTGAAAATGCAACTGTTTAAATTGAGCCCAAACAGAGGAAAATCAATATTAATCCCCAGTGATGTTTTAAAATCACTATCCTCTACTCTCAGTCGGAAATGGGTAGTTAATTATAGAAGATTCCTATATCCCAACGAGAGTGAGAGAGATCTGGAACCAAATGGTAGTGTCTAAAAGTGAGAGTGTTCTCGGGATATGACTGATCATTTTAATGTTGAGGAGTTTTGGAGATGGGTTGTTTCAGTGACAGTAACTTTTGGATTTTACAGTCAGTGTTTGAATCTTGGTTTCTTGTTGTAGGGAGCAGCCGATTTTCAGTGCACGGGCCCATGTTTTCCAGATCGACCCAGCAACCAAACGAAACTGGATTCCAGCTAGCAAGCATGCTGTTACCGTCTCCTTCTTCTACGACAGTACACGCAACGTTTATCGGATCATTAGTGTCGGTGGAACTAAGGTATCAAGGGATGAGAGGACGCAGGAATTGAAGTCACCCCAGATAATGGCAGTAAAACTCTTCTGGATCCTTGTACCCACACCATATCCCTGTAAACAGTACAGTCACTCCAGTCTCCATCATCATTGCTCCCTGTCCGTACTGCGATCACTGCCAATCCACACCTGTATGTAAATCTGGGTCAGATTAGTTGGACACATTCAGGAGGGAAACAGGGAGATTACAGGGCAAGCATGTTCCAATAAAGATAAATGATGACACTAACAAATCCAGCAAAACCTGGATATCAGGATTTGATAAAAGAGAAAAAGGGGAAGCTTATGGCAGATACCAAGGATTCGAAACAGCAGAAGATTAAACAGTGTAGAATATGTAAGGAAGAACATACAAAGGAAATTAGGAGAGCAAAAAAAAGGACATGAAAGGATAATGGCATGTAAACTAAAGAAAAATCCCAAGTTCTTTTAGAAGTATATTAAGAGTAAAATGGGAACTGTGGAAAGAGTAGATAGGATCCATTAGGTCAACAGTGGTAGTTAGGTCATGGAGCTGGAGATCGTCAGTTGGATTTGAAATGAATACTTTGTATCACTGTTCACCAGTGAGAGGGACAATGTTGGTTCAGAAATCAGGAAGAAGCACTGTGATATAATTAAAGAAATTAATTAAAGAATGGAGATTCTGAATGGTTTAGTGGGCTTAAAACTATATAAATCTCCAGGCCTGGATGAAATGTGTCCCAGGCTGTTCAGTGAGACAAGGGAAGAAATGACAGGGGCACTGGCATTAATTTTCACTTCCTCTTTGGCCACAGGAGAAATGCCAGATGATTGCAAGAGAGCCATTCAATTAACCTCAGCAGTGGGAAACTATTGGAAGTAATGGTGGACTGGGAAAATCAAATTGGTAGGCGAAAGTGAGAACTGCAGTTACTGGAGATTAGAGTCAATATTAGTGTGGTGCTGAAAAAGCACAACAGGTCAGGCAGCATCTGAGGAGCAGGAAGATTGATGTTTTGAGCAGGAAGATTGATGTTTTGAGCAGGAATCCTGATGAAAGGCTTTTGCCTGAAACGTCGATTTTTCTGCTCCCCCACATGCTGCCTGACCTGCCGTGCTTTTTCAGCACCACTCTAAATCAGATTGGTAGCAGATCTCAAAAAAAGGAATTTGTGGAATGTCTAAAAGATGATTTTGTTTTAGAGCAAATGGTAGTATAGCCCACCAGGGAATCAGACTTCTGGATTTGGTGATATGTAATGAGACAGGACTGGATTAAGGAGCTTGATGTGAAGGAACCCCTAGGGAGCAGTGACCATAGTATGATAGAATCCATTCTGCAGTTTGAGGGGGAGAAGCTGGAATCACTTATAATGGTATCACAAATTGAGTAAAGGTAACTGTGAAGTCACGAGGGAGGAGATGGCCACAGTTGATTTGGAAGGGGAGCCTAGCAGGGAAGACAGAGGAACAGCAATAGCAGGTATCTGTGGAGATAATTCAGGAGGCACAGTAGAGATTCATCCCAAGGGTGAAGAAACAATTGAAGGAGAGGATGAGGCAACTATTGCTGACAAAGGAAGTCAGGGATGGTTTAAAAACCACAGGATAATTAAAAAAATGGGGGAGAAAATGAAATATGAGAGTAAACTAGCTAGTAGTATAAAATAAGATTGCAAACTTTTTTTTTAAGCTATCTAAAAGGGAACAGAGGCAAGAGTGGACATTGTACTGCTGGAAACTGAGGCTGGAGAAGTAGTAATGGGGAATAAAGAAATGGTGGAGGAACTGAATAGATACTTTGCATCAATTTTCACAGCAGAAGATATTAGCAGTTTATCAGAACTTTGAGAGTCAGAGGCAGAAGTGAGTGTAGTGACCATCACTAAGGAGGTGCTGGGGAAACTGAAAGGTCTGAAGGTGGAGAAATCACCCAGACTAGATGGACTACACACCAGAGCTCTGAAGAAGACAACCGAGGAGATTGTCATGACATTGATAGTGAGCTTTCAGGAATCGCTGGAGTCAGGAATTTCCTTTTAGAACGGAGATGAGGAGGAATTTCATCAGCTGGAGGATGGTGAATCTGTGGAACTCATTGCCATAAAAAGCTGTGGAGGCCATGTCATTGAGTGTATTTCAGACAGAAATAGAGAGGTTCTTGATTAGTAGGGGAATCAAGAGTTAAGGGGAGAAGGCAAGAGAATGGGGTTGAGAAACATATCAGTGTCGAGAGTGTGGTGCTGGAAAAGTACAGCAGGTCAGGCAGCATCCGATGAGCAGGAGAATCGACGTTTTGGGCATAAGCCCTTCATCAGGAATGAGGCTTGTGAGCAGAGAGGGTGGAGAGATAAATGGGAGGGGGTGGGGCTGGGAGCAAGGTAGCTGAGTGTGTGATAGGTAGATGGAGGGGGTGGAGTTAATGGTGATAGGTTGGAGAGGAGGGTGGAGCAGATAAGCGGGAAGGAAGATGGACAGGTATGACAGTTCAAGAGGGCGGTGCCGAGTTGGAAGGTTGGAAATGGGATGGTGATGGTGGGGGGAAAAGGGAGATGAGGAAACTGGTGAAATCCACATTTGATGCCGTGTGGTTGGAGGGTCGCAGGGTGAAAAATGTGACGTTCTTTATCCAGGCGTCGGGTGTAGGTGTGGCAATGGAGGAAGCCCAGGACATTGCATGTCCTTGGCAGAGTGGGAGGGGAGTTGAAGCATTTGGCCACGGGGCGGTGGGGCTGGTTGGTGCAAGTGTCAGGGACATAGATAGGGTGAATAGCAAAAGTCTTTTCCCTAGGATGGGGGAGTTCCAAACTGCTAACCACCCAGCGCCTGGAGGAAGTACGCCTCATCTTCCACCTTGGGACCCTCCAACCACATGGGATCAATGTGGATTTCACCAGTTTCCGCATTTTCCCTCCCCCCATCTTATTCCAGTTCCAACCTTCCAACTCGGCACCACCCTCTTGAACTGTCCTACCTGTTCATCATCCTTCCCGCCTATCTGTTCCACCCTCCTCTCCAACCTATCCCCATTAACCCCAACCCCTCCATCTACCTATCGCACTCTCAGCTACCTTGCTCCTAGCTCCACCCCCTTTTCCATTTATCTCTCCACCCCTTTGGCTCACAAGCCTCAATCCTGATGAAGGGCTTTTGCCCGAAACTTTGATTTTCCTGCTCCTCGAATGCTGCATGACCTGCTTTTCCAGCACCACACTCTCGACTCTGATCTCTAGCATCTGCAGTCTCACTTTCGCTTTGAGAAACATGTCAGCCATGACTGAATTGCAGAGCAGACTCGATGGACCGCATGGCCTGGTTCTCCTGTTATGTCTTACATTACAGTCTGAGGGACATAATTAATCTACAATCGGAGAGGCAGGGATTAATCAAGAAGTTAGCATGGTTTTATTCAAGGCAGGTCATGTCTGACCAACTTGATTGAATTTTTTGAAGAGGTGACCAGATGTGTAGATAAGAACAATGCTTTTGACATAGCCTACTTGAACTTCAGCAAGGCTGATGAGGTCCTATGTGGGAGACTGATGGTGAGAGGAAAAGCTCATGGGATCCCATGAAGGAAAATTGGCAAATTGGATCCAGAATTGGCTGAGTAGCAGGAAGCAAAGGGTGCTAGTTGACGGTGTTTTTGTGACTGAAAACCTTTGTCCAGTGGGATCCCACAGGGATCAGCGTTGGGGCCCTTCTTGTTTGCGGTATATGTACATGATTTAGAATCGAAGGTGGGAGGGTTGATCAGTAAGTCACAGATGATTAAAAAAACTGAAAGAGTCTAATTAGGGAGGAGTATAGCTTTAGATTACAGGAGAGTATAAACGGTCTGGTCAGATGTGCACTTACAATGCCAAGGCAAACAAGGCAATAGGCCAAGTACAAGAAAATCGGATGAGAAGAGGTGCAAGACTTTCACTAGCGCAGTCTCGATAAGCTGAAGGTATTTCTCTCTGCTGTAGCTTTCTATGGCAGTCTAACACTCGCCGTCCACAATCAAATCACTCCACTTCCACAGTTATTCGTCCCCTCTCTAGGGTCAGTCCTCATCAGCACCATCATCAAATTCACCATTTTTTTTCTGCCCAACTGAATCTCGGGAAGAAGATCAGAATTAGTCTGGAATTAATTTACTGTAATCCTAATTTAATGAATTCTTTTGATTTCAGGCAATTATCAACAGCACCATCACCCCAAATATGTCATTCACCAAAACCTCGCAAAAATTTGGCCAGTGGGCTGATAGCCGTGCCAACACCGTTTATGGTCTAGGCTTCAACTCAGAGCAGCAGCTTTCACAGGTACCTTCTGTGATTATCGCAACCGAGTAATCAGTGTAAAGAGCCAGGAACTTGATTCCCCACAAGGACTGAGAACAGCAGCAACTTATATTCAACAGTGCTGTAATGAAGCAAAGCATCCTAGACCAAGGGTTGGGAGATAACTGTGATGTGCTGCATTTTTGAAAGACATATTGGGCAGGACTTTTACAATTAATGGTGAGGCCCTAGGGAGTGGTGCTGAACAAGCAGACCTTGGAGTGCAGATTCCATTGTTCCTTGAAAGTGGAGTCACTGGTAGTTAGGATAGTGAAGAAGGTAAAAACAATGACTGCAGATGCTGGAAACCAGATTCTGGATTAGTGATGCTGGAAGAGCACAGCAGTTCAGGCAGCATCCAAGGAGCTTCGAAATCAACGTTTCGGGGTTTCCTGATGAAGGGCTTTTGCCCGAAACGTTGATTTCGAAGCTCCTTGGATGCTGCCTGAACTGCTGTGCTCTTCCAGCACCACTATTAGTGAAGGAGATGTTTGGTATGCTTGCCTTTATTGGTCAGTGCATTGAGTATAGTATTGGGAGGTCGTGTTGTGGCTGTACAGGACCTTGGTTAGGCCACAATTGGAATTTTGCATTCAATTCTGGATTTCCTGCTCTAAGAAGGACGTTGTGAAACGTGAAAGGGTTCAGAAAAGATTTACAAGGATGTTGCCAGGTTTGGGGGAATTGATTTATTATGAGAGGCTGAATAATCTGGGGCTATTTTCACTGAAGTGTCAGAGGCTGAGGGGTTTTAGATTAGATTAGATTAGATTACTTACAGTGTGGAAACAGGCCCTTCAGCCCAACAAGTCCACACCGCCCCGCCGAAGCGTACCCACCCATACCCCTACATCTACCCCTTACCTGACACTACGGGCAATTTAGCATAGCCAATTCACCTGACCTGCACATCTTTGGACTGTGGGAGGAAACCGGAGCACCCGGAGGAAACCCACGCAGACACGGGGAGAACATGCAAACTCCACACAGTCAGTCGCCTGAGGCGGGAATTGAACCCGGGTCTCCGGCGCTGTGAGGCAGCAGTGCTAACCACTGTGCCACCGTGCCGCCCACGAATGACTTATAGAAGTTCATAAAATCATGAGTGACATGAATAGGGTGAATAGTTAAGGTCTTTTCCCCAGGGTCAGGGAGTCCAAAGCTAGAGGGCATAGATTTAAGGTGAGAGGGGAAAAGATTTAATAAGGACCGAAGAGGCAATTTGTTTTACATACAGAGGGTGGTGCATGTAAGAAATGAGCGGCCAAAGGAAGTGGTGGATGCTGTACAAATACAACATTGAGAAGGCATTTGGATGGTATACGAATAGGAAGGTTTAGAGGGATATGGGCCAAATGCTGGCAAGTTAGACTACATTAATTTAGGATATCTGATCAGCATGGCTGAGTGGACCAAAGGGTCTGTTTCCTTGCTGTTTATCTCTATCACATATAAGAGGGGCAGCAGGTCAGAACAGGATGAGATCAGAGAGATAGATGGCCGCTGAATGTGTGCAAGATATAAGGCATGCAAAGGATGCAGAGATTAGAAAGACTGTGGGCAAAGTGCCGTGGATTGGTGTGAAATAGGAACAGATCAACAGATCAGAAAGAGGTTAGGAGACAGGCTAAAGAGATGGCAGTAAAACTAAGTTTGGTGTGAAGTGAGTGACGTGATGTGGTATAACAATTCTAACACTGCTGATTATTGGGGACATCAAACATTCCACAGCTTCAAGGATTGGAACAGAAAAAGGAGTTGCAGATTATACAATAAGTTGCAATGTCAATGAAAATCTTATATTTTTCTCACCACTTTCACACCTCCAGGATGTCTCAGAGCTAATGAGTTACTGTTTAAAATGATATTGTTGGTGGTGCACAGAGTGAGGCAGTGGAATCAGAAGATTAAAGCCAAGCATCTGTGGAATGAAGAGATTTCTGATATTTCTGTTCTGTTAAAGTTTGCAGAAAGGTTTCAAGAGGTTAAAGAAGCTGCACGATTAACAAGAGAGAAATCCCAGGATAAAATTGAGTTAACAAACCCTGCACTGGACATTGCAGCCCCACAGGTAACGACAATCAACCGGGAAACCGAGGAGAGTTTTAGTACCATCATTGCATAAAAATTACACCATAAATCCCACTCAGTGACTGTAAAACCTCTACCAAAGAGTGCATTGTGTCCAGTCTGTGCTTTCCCAGCCGCCCCAGCCTTCCCCATAATAAGGTGCAGGGCAGGTGGCAAAATTGGCAGTCTATCCACTTATTTTAATAAATAACAGGCAACTGAACTTGTTGCCAAACCAATTGACCTGAATAATGGGGTTGGACATGGGCAGGCTGTTTTCGAAACATCAGCAATTAAAAGGCAGGCTGGACATCCTTCATGGAGCGCACTGTGCACATCGGGGACAAACTACCTTAGGTCCTACCCACCTGTCCTCCAAAACATTAAGCCCTTGCCCCATCAGATGCCTAGGCTGAAGGGCCCATCATAAAAGGAGCAGCTTAGCACTGTGGATCCATACTCGAACTTAGAAGGGTGAGTGGGGAGTCTCACTGAAGCTTACAGAATAGAGAGGGGCCTAGACCGAGTGAATGTGAAGAAGATTTTTTCACTAATTGGACAGACTAGGACCTGAGAGAACAACCTGAATAGAAGGACAACCCTTTTGAACTGAGATGAGGTGGAATTGCTTCAGCCAGAGCGTGGTGAATCTGTGGAATTTATGACCTATTTTCTAGGACAGAGTTAATGTCCCTCCTGTCAAATTAAATACTGCTGCATCTGTTGGTGATTTCTAATCAAACGAGTTTCAGCAGCAAAAGACGGCTATGAGATATAGGAGCAGAATTAGACCATTCAGCCCATCAAGACTGTTCCACCATTCAATCATGGCTGCCATAGGCCTTAACCCTATTCTCATATCTTCTCCCTGTGATCCTTGATCCCCTTATTAATCAAGAACTCATCTATCTCTGTCTTAACTACACTCAATAACTTGGCCTCCACAGCTGTCTGCGGCAATGGGTTCCACAGAGTCATTGCCCTCTGGCTGAAAAATTTCCTCTTCATGTCAAGTCTGAAGAGTCGTCTCTTCACTCTGAGGTTGTGCCCTTGGGTCTTAGTCACTCCTTCAAATGGAAACCTCTCCACATCCACTCCGTCCAGGCTTCTCAGTATCCTGTAAGTTTCAATCAAATTCCCCCTCACCCTTCATTGATTTCAGACTCAAAGCCCTCAACCCATCCTCATATGACCCTTGTCATATCCTCAACCCTCATATGACAAGTCCTTCAGCCCAGAATCATTCTTGTAATCCTCCACTGGACACCCACCAATGCCAATACATCCTTCCTTAGATATGGAACTTGTAATGTTCCAAATACAGTCTAACCAGATCCTATGCAGCCTCAGCAGTACATATCTGGCTACATTTTGCATTCATTTCTCATTGAGAGAATACAGAGCTGCACTGGGAGTGACCGGCTGAATGAAATGACTTACCGATAGAAAGAATTTGACCAAAAGAAAAAGGACGCTGGGTGAGCCAAGAGAGTGACCAAGTGGGAGAGGTGTGAGGTAGGGATGGGGTGACAAGGGGGACCTAGGTGAGAGGCACAGGGATAGACAGATAGAGGGGAACTGACTGAGGAATGGGACTGAACTACTCTGACCAGGAATGCCCAACTGAACCTCAGCAAGAACGATCAAGTGACAGTGACCAAACTCATGCTGCTGGTCATGCACTGAGATCTTTGGGATCTGGCTGGATTGGGATTCCCTAATCCTTGTTGCTCCTCATTCTGTGTCTTAAAAAACAATGAAAAAGAATTTAAGCACAGTCAAGCTGGAGATTTAGTGGGTCACAGACTCATTCACGTGGATCAGCTGCTGCAATAAACCTCAGTCCCACAATTCATTCATCTCACTCGAGTCAGCTATATAGGACAAGACCCAAAAATAATCTGATCTTTTACCCTAGACACGGAGTAAAATAAAATGCAATCACATCTACCAGAATCCTGAGCCAGCAGATTCAGAACATTGGGATTAGTTATTTAGATACAGTGGGAAGCTCTCTCCCATAAAAGACTCTTGCCCCATAAAGCACTCCCAGAACATGGACAGAATAGATTTTGATACAGAATAAAGCTCTAAATAAACTTGCCTCTACTCTTTGAAAATAAAAAGTGAGCTTTCTCCACACTTTTAAACAGAGGGTAAGGCTCTTTCTCACTGTCCCCATCAAACACTCCCAGGACAGGGACAGCATGGGGTTAGATTCAGAGTAGAGCTCACTCTATGCTGTTTTCAGTAAACATACCAGCGTAAATATGTTATTGACACCATTAAATGAATTATGATCAGGGTCTCAGAAACTGCTCTTTTTTTCTTCCTGTGGCTAGTTCTTTTTGATTTATTAATGAGGTCATGAAAGATAGGACAGGGAAGAATGTGTGGCAAATAATAGCTCCCTGCAGGAGCCTGTGTCCTATTATGTTTCCCTATCAGATTATGTGATCATGTTAATGTAGAGCTCTGAAGAGTATCAGATAATCCTCCCTGGAATAATCCTCACCAACCAGACCAGCGATCAGGATTAGGGAGTCCGGATTGAGGAACCAGCAGCTGTAGCATCTGAGCCCAGCCATCTCCTGGGTAAAACCAATTCTACAGGGACTTGGTGCAACTTTGCAATACAACATCTCGACACGAAGAAAAATATTTATCAGAATATTTCCTGATGTAATATGGAGCCCAAAGTGACTGCCCTCTTGCCCACTCTAACACCTGCAGTTTCCCCACCTCCTTGTCTCTGTCTCTTAGTCCCTTTCTGACTCTGCTTTTCCCTGTCACTGCACAGCAGTTGTGCTCACTGATCTCTCAGCGTGAATGAAATGGTGCTGGCTCAGGAAAGGAAGTACTGCTACTGAAATATATCCAGGTCTGACTGAGTACAACCCATCTGTCTTACTTTGTAAAGTCAAATAACGTCCTCACACTCTCTTACAGTTTCTCTCTGTCTTTCTCTCTCACTCACACGCACACACACTCTCAGCATCCAGACATTTACACTCTCTCAATACATTTTCACTGTCTCACACTACTTCACTTTATCTCAGATCTAATGCATGTGTCCATCTCTAACTATCCTGCACTCTTGCACTCTTAACGAGTTCAGACCCTCTGACTCAATGTTCTCTCCCTTACTTGAGTATGAACATACTCTTTCTCACAGTCATGAAAACTATCTCTAATATACACCCACACTGTGTCCAACAATGTCTTAATCTCTTGATCACTCACTTTACATTCATTCATGGGACATGGGCATCACTGGCTGGGCCAGCAGTTATTGCCTGCCCCGGGTGGTGGTGCACTCACTGTCAATCACCAACAGTGGTTTGGTAGTAGCACTACTCAATCTGTCAAGTCCTAAAGGCCATAGCTGCTAGACTGGATCTGTGGCAGGTGGTGAAGGAACCAACAGGAGGGAAAGACACACTTGACCTCAACCTTGCCAATCTGTGGGCTACAGATGTGTCCATAACAGAATCAGTAAGAGTGACCACTGCAGTGTCCATCTAAAACCCATTGATACCGCCTCACAGGGAGGCAGAGGGGGTTATTGAGAGGAGTTACAGGGAAGTAGTTATTCCACAGCCACGTGAAGAAGATAGATGGGTTACTGTCAGGGGTCAGAAAGGGAACCGACAGGTAGTACAAGGATCCCTGTGGCCGTTCCCCTCAATAACAAGTGTAGTGTTTTGGATACTGTTTGAGGCTGGGGGGGGGGGGGAGGAGAGAGAGAGAGGGGAGAGAATGACTTACCAGGGGTAAGCAATGGGGCACAGATCTCTGGCACAGAGTCTGTCCCTGTTGCTCAGAAGGGAAGGGGAAGGGGAAGAGGAGCAGAGCATTAGTCACTGGGGATTCCATAGGTAGGGGACAGACAGGAGGTTCTGTTGGGTACCAGAGACAGACTCATGATTGGTGTGTTGTCTCCCAGGTGCCAGGGTTCGTGATGTCCCTGATCATGTTTTCAGGATCCTTGGAGGGAGGGGAAGCCCCAAGTCATGGTTCACATAGGCACCAACAACATAGGTAGGAAGAGAGATGGGGATTTAAGGCAGAAATTCAGATGGAAGCTTAGAGCTAGAACAAACAGAGCTGCTATCTCTGGTTTGTTACCCATGCCACATGCTAGCAAGGTGAGGAATAAGGGAGAGAGAGGAGTTGAACATGTGGCTACAGGATGGTGCAGGAGGGAGGGCTTTGGATTCCTGGATAATTGGAACTCTTTCTGCGGAAGGTGGGATCTCTACAATCAGTATGGTCTTCACCTGAACCAGAGGGCTACCAATATCCAGGGGGGGAAATTTGCTAATGCTCTTCACATGGGAACTGAAATTGTAGTTCAAGTATATGGGAGGTTGAGAGTAGTGAGTTCAGAAATAAGATTATAAGATTTAAGATCGCAAGAGTTCACCGGCAGCGGGAAGGTGGTCTGAAGTGTGTCAACTTCAACACCAGGAGCATCTGGAAGCAGGTGAGTGAGCTTGCAGCATGGGTTGGTATCTGGGATTTCGATGTTGTGGCCATTTCGGAGACATGGGTAGAGCAGGGGCATGAATGGTTATTGCAGGTTCCAGGATTTAGAGGGGGAGGTGTGGCATTATTAGTCAAGGACAGTATTACGGTTGCAGAAAGGACGTTTGTGGACTTGCCTACTGAGGTAGTATGGGCTGAGATTAGAAACAGGAAAGGAGAGGTCATCCTGTTGGGAGTTTTCTATAGGCCTCTGAATAGTTCCAGAGGATAGCAAAGATGATCCTCAATATGAGCGAGAGTGACAGGGTAGTTGTTATGGGGGATGTTAACTATCCAGATATTGACTGGGAATACTATAGTTCAAGTACTTTAGATGGGTCAGTTTTTGTCCAACGTGTGCAGGAGGGTTTCCTGACACAGTATGTAGACAGGCCAACAAGGGGCTAGGTCACTTTAGATTTGGTACTGGGGAATGAACCCGGTCAGGTGTTAGATTTGGAGGTAGGTGAGCACTTTCATGATGGTGACCACAATTTGGTTATGTTTGCTTTAGTAATAGAAAGGGATAGGTATATATCACTGGGCAAGAGTTATAGCTGGGAGAAAGGCAATTACAATGTGATTAGGCAAGATTTAGGATGCATAGGATGGGGAAGGAAATTGCAGGGGATGGGCACAATTGAAATGTGGAGCTTATTCAAGGAACAGCTCCTGTGGATCCTTGAAAAGTATGTACCTGTCAGGCAGGGAGGAAGTTGTCAAGCACAGGAGCCATGGTTTACAAAGGAAGTTGAATCTCTTGTCAAGAGGAAGGAGGCTTATGTTTAGATGATATGTGAAGGCTCAGTTAGGGTGCTTGAGAGTTATAAGTTAGCAAAGAAAGACCTAAAGAGAGAGCTAAGAAGAGCCAGGAGGAGACAGGGAAAGTCATTGGCGGATAGGGTCAAGGAAGATCCTAAGGCTTTCTATAGCTAGATCAGGAATAAAAGAATAACTAGAGTAAGATTAGGGCCAATCAAGCATAGTAGTGGGAAGTTGTGCGTGGAGTCAGAGGAGATAGGGCAAGTGCTAAATGAACACTTTTCGTCAGTATTCCCATTGGAAAATGACAATGTGGTCGAGAAGAAAACTGAGATACAGGCTACTAGACTAGATGGGATAAGGGTGTATAAGATGGAGGTGTTAGCAATTCTGGAAAGTGTAAAAATAAATAAAGTCCCCTGGGCGAAATGGGATTTATCCTCAGATTCTCTGGGAAGCCTGGGAAGAGATTGCTGAGCCTTTGGTTTTGCTCTTTATGTCGTCATTGTCTACAGGAATAGTGCCAGAAGACTGGAGGATAGCAAATGTTATTCCCTTGTTCAAGAAGGGGAGTTGGGACAACCCTGGAAATTATAGACCTGTGAGCCTTACTTCGGTTGTGGGTAAAGTGTTAGCAAGGGTTCTAAGAGATAGGATTTTTAATCATCCAGAGAGGAATACGTTGATTAGGGATAGTTAACACGGTTTTGTGAAGGGTAGGTCGTGCCTCACTAACCTTATTGAGATCTTTAAGAAGGTGATCAACAGGTGGATGAGGGTAAAGCGGTTGATGTGATGTATATGGATTCCACTAAGGCGTTTGATAAGGTTCCACATGGTAGGCTATTGTACAAAATACGAAGGCTGGGTTTGAGTGTGATTTAGAGTTTAGATCAGGAATTGGTTTGTTGAAAGAAGACAGAGGGTGATGGTTGATGGGAAATATTCATCCTGGAGTTCAGTTACTAGAGGGTACCACAAGGATCTGTTTAGGGACCACTGCTGTTTGTCATTTATATAAATGATCTGGATGAGGCCTAGAAGTATGTAGGTTAGTAAATTTGCAGATGACACTCGGGTCAGTAGAGTTGTGGATAATGATGAAAGATGTTGTAGGTTACAGAGAGATAGATAAGCTGCAGAGCTGAGCTGAGCTGAGAGGTGGCAAATGGAGTATAATGCGGAAAAGTGTGAGGTGATTCACTTTGGAAGGAGTAACAGGAATGCAGAGTACAGGGCTAATGATAAGATTCTTGGCAGTATAGATGAGCAGAGAGGTCTCAGTGTCCAGGTACACACATCCTTGAAAGTTGCCATCCAGGTTGATAGGGTTGTTAAGAAGGCATACGGTGTATCAGCATTTATTGGAAGAGAGACTGAATTTCAGAACCATGAGATCATACTACAGCTGTACAAAGCTCTGGTGTGGCCACATTTGGAGTGTTGCATACAGTTCTGGTCACTGCATTTTAGGAAGGATGTGGAAGCTATGAAAAGGATTCAGAGGAGACTTACTAAGATGTTGCCTGGTATGGAGGGAGGGTCTTACGAGGAAAGGCTGACGGACCTGAGACTGTTTTCTTTAGAGAGAAGGTTGAGAGGTGACTTAATCAAGATGCATAAGATAATCAGTGAAAGCCTTTTTCCTCTGATGGTGATGGCTAGCACAAGGAGACACAGCTTTAAATGGAGTGGTGATAGATATAGATAGATGTCAGAGATAGTTTATTTTCTCAGGGAGTGGTAGGGGTGTGGAATGCACTGCCTGCAACAGTAGCAGACTTGCTAACTTTAAGGGCATTAAAATGGTCATTGGATAGACATATGGACGAGAATGGAATAGTGTGGCTTCAGATTGGTTCCACAGGTCGGCACAATATTGCGGGCTGAACGGATTGTACTGTGCTGTAATGTTCTATGTTCTACATCAAGTTGTGTGGCAATATCAATTAATGAGACAGACTTCTAACAACCCAAGCCTGGGCATCAATGGGGTACTATGGACCGTCAGCACTAGCATCACATTCCAATGCAGCCTCAAAGCCTGGCATATCACTGGCTCTACCATTGCCATTGAGTCAAGGAATCAAACCTGCTTTAATGGGGAATGCAGGAGGGCATGCCAGGAGCAACACCAGGCTTACTGAAAACAAAAATGAGATGTCCACCTGGTGAAGCTACAAAACAGGACTACTCGTATGCCAAACGGCATAAGTAGCAAGTGATAGACAGGACTAAGTGATCCCACAACTAACAGATCAGATGTAAGATTGGCTATGCTGCCTCATCCAGTTGTGAATGGTGACGAACAATCAATTTTTGAGCAGATTTGTAGCTCAGGATGAGGTTCAGGTTGTAACTTTGCTCGCTGAGTGGTAAGGTTTGTTTTCAGACGTTTTGTCACCATGCTAGGTAACATCATCAGTGAGCTTCCAGTGAAGCGCAGGTATTCTGTCCCACTTTCTGTCTCTTGGTCTGTTAAGGTGGGTGATATCATTTCCAGTTCTTTTCTCAGCGGTTGGTAAATGGAGTCCAAATTGATGTGCTTATTGATGGAATTCCGGTTTGAATGTCAGGCCTCTAGGAATTCCCACGCGTGTCTCTGTGCAGCCTGTCCTAGGATGGATGTGTTGTCCCAGTCAAACTGGTGCCTTTTTTCGTCTGTATGTAAGGATGCTAGTGATAGTGGGTCATGTCTTTTGGTGGTGAGATGGTGGTTGTGTATCCTGGTGGCTAGCTTCCTGCCCGTCTGTCCAATGTAGTGTTTGTTACAGTCCCTCTAGAGTATTTTGTAAATGACATTAGTTTTGCTGGTTGTTGGTATAGGGTCCTTTAGGTTCATCAGGAGCTATTTCAGTTCATTTACAAAATACCCTGAAAGGATTGTAACAAACACTACTTCGGACAGACAGGCAGAAAACTGCCACCAAATTACACTAACACCAACTAGCCACCAAAGGACAGGACTCACTATCACTAGTATCCTTACATACAGAAAGCAAAAGACACCACTTTGACTGGGTCAACACATCCATCCTAGGACAGACCAAACAGAGACACACATGGGAATTCCTAGAGGCCTGTCATTCAAACTAGAACTCCATCAATAAACACATTGTTTTGGACCTCATTTACCAACCTTTGAGGAAAAAACCCAGAAATGATATCACCCACCTTAACAAACCAAGACACAAACAGAAAGCGGGACAGAACACCAGTGCTTCACCGGATTTTCCCTGATGATGTTAGCTAGCATGGTGATGAAACGTCTGAAAACAAACCTGCCAGCTCAGCCAGCAAACCTACAACCTCAATCAAACAACTCACTGGAAGAAGAGCCTCCACAAATATCCTCATCCTCGATGAGGGAAGAGCCTAGCACATCGGTTCAAAAGATAAGGCTGAAGCATTTGCAACAATCTTCAGCCAGAATTGAGTGGATGATCGATCTCTGCCTCCTGCAGTGGTCCCCAGTATCTCACATACCAGTCTTCAGCCAATTCAACCCATATGATATCAATGGATGACCTCTGTCTTGAATATATTCAACACCTTAACATCTACAAACTCCTGTGGTAGAGAAATCCAAACACGCATAACCATGTTACTAAAGACACCTCTCCTCATCTGGCAGTTTATCCTAAAACTGTGATGTTTTGTTTATTTCTGACTGTCTCTCTTTCTCTATGCATTTTCTTTGTATCTCTTCTAAATTTCTTTAAGAGTTTCTCTCTCTGTGCTCGAACCTTGTGTGTGTCTCTCTCTCTCTTCCCCCCCACCCCATACCCCTATTCTTCTGTTTTCTGTCTTGCCGTCTGTCTCTTTATCTTCTTCCTAATTCTTTCTCTCTCACTTGTTTATCTCTTGACTCTGTCTTATGCTCATTCTCCTAAAATATTTCCTGTTGCTCCCATGGTTTATACATCAGCATGTGTTCTCATGTTGAGATTCCTATATTCTTGGAATGTTGATGAGTGTTATGATTGGTCTCCCACATCTCTTGTCCTATTTTAGTATTTGTCTATGGTGGTGAGGATCGATTTGTTAACTGTCCGCTCTGCTTTAGGAATTGTCAGGAGATCTTCATTCACCTCCATTGCAACCAGGCAGTGCGAATGGGAGCAGTGGTCCAAAACTGTACCACTCAGAGAGCTGTGATGGGGAAGTGATGCTGGATAGTGCTCGTCTTAAGACACTCTTCGCCCAGGGGTAAGTATCTGTTATCTTAGTCTGTGTTCCCAATCATGTGTAACCACACATACTGTCAGTTGACATACAGACAGGAAATGGTAACAACCTCTCCTCAACTATGTCAGTACTGTCAGGAAGTGCTGGATCACTGAAATATTTTAAATTTTCCTCTCGCCTAACACTCTTGTAATACTCAGGAAATGGGAGATGCTGATTATGAATATGCTTTGTCTAATATCATGGCATGAAGGCTGCCTATGCAAGAGGGGCCCAGGTTCCATTTCTACCTGAAGCTGGTTAAGCTGTTATCTGTGTGTATGGAATGAGCTGCCAGAGGAAGTGGTGGAGGCTGGTACAATTGCAACATTTAAAAGGCATCTGGATGGGTATATGAATAGGAAGGGTTTGGAGGGATGTGGACCATTTGCTGGCAGGTGGGACTAGATTGGGTTGGGATATCTGGTCGGCATGGACAAGTTGGACTGAAGGGTCGGTTTCCATGCTGTACATCTCTAAGACTATGACTCTAATGGTTTAGGAGAGACGTTCAATTTGGTATCCCAATTCTAATTGCAATGACTCACACCAGATGAATTGGTGGAGGATGATACAATTACAACTTTTAAAAGGCATCTGGATGGGTGCATGAAGAGGAAGGGTTTAGAGGGATATAGGCCAAGTGCTGCAAACTGAACTGGATTAATTTAGGATATCTGGTCGGCGTGGATAAATTGGACTGAAAGATCTGTTTCTGTGTTGTTCAGCTCTATGATAGCTCAATTTTTAAAAATTCATTCATAGGATGAGGACATCATAGGCAGGGCCAGCCTTTAATGCCCAGCTATGAGCCACCTCCCTGAACCACTGCAGTCCTTGGGGAATAGGAACACCCACAGTAGTGTTTGCAAAAGAGTTCCAGCAGTTTTACCCAGCGATTGTGAAGGAACAGCAACAGTATGGTTTCAGGTCAGGATGGGGTCCAGCTTGAAGGGAAAAAAATCGACCTCATGAGCCACCATTCAATAAAATCATGGCAAATCTGACTGTGGCCTCCCATCATCATTGACTCCCTGCCTTTTTAATGAAAAATCTCTCAAACTTGATAGTCAGTATATTTAATGACTCAGCTTCCACTTTTCTCTGGGGGAGAGAATTCCATATATTAACAATCCGCTGAAAGAAGAAATTCCTGCTCATCTCAAGTCTTATCCTGTTTAAACAAGCTGTTCCCTTATTTGACAAATGTAGGTCCCTTACAATCATTAACAAAGAAAATTATAATGGGGAGCAAAGGGAAGGCAAACCAATTAAATACATATTTTGCTTCTGTGTTCACAAGAAGGACACAAATAATGTTTCAAAAATATTGGGGAGCACCAGGTGTGTAGGGAGAGGGAGGAAATCAGTATTCATAGTGAAATAGGGTTGGGTAAACTGATGGGATTAAAGATCGATAAATCCCCACGACCCAATAATCTACATTCCAAAGTACAAAAGGAAGTGGATGTGTTGGTGTTCACCTTTCAAGATTCTAGACTTAATGGAATGGTAAAAAAGGAGGTAAGGAGAAGCAGGAAATTATTGTCCGGTTAGCCTATCATTGGTAGTAGAGTCCAATGTTGAAGATTTAATACCAGACCACTTGAAAAACAGCAGCGAGATTGGATAGTGTCAGCTTGGAGTGACAAAACGGAAATTATGTTTTTGATGAATGTACTGAAATCGTTTGAGGATGTCACTAATAAAGTTAATTAAGGAGCTAGCAGATGTGGTTTACTTGAACTTTCACAAGGCTTTTGGTAAGGTCCCACATAACAGACTAACATGTAAAATTAGAATAGAATAGAATCGTTACAGTACAGAAAGAGACCATTCAGCTCAGAGTTTGTACTGACCCTCCAAACGCAGACTCCAGCCCCCACCCTAACCTTGTAATCCCCTATTTCTAGTGGCCAATTCCCTGATCACTATGGGCAATTTATCATGACCAGTCCACCTAACCTACACACCTTTGGACTATGGGAGGAAACCAGAGCACCCGGCAGAAACCCATGCAGACACTGGGAGAATGTACAAACTCCGCACAGGCAGTTGCCTGAGGCTGGATATAACCTGCGTCCTTGGTGCTGTGAGGCAGCAGTGCTAACCACTGAGCAGTCATGTTATACATTAAAGTTCATGGGATTGGGGATGGTGTACTTGACAGGGTTAGAGAACTGGTTGGCAGACAGGAAACAAGAGTAGCAATAAAGTGACCTTTTTCCGTGTGGCAGCCAGTTACTAGTGTTGTACCGCAGGGATCAGTATTTGGATCCCAGTTATTCACAATATAATGATTTAGATTAGATAACTAAATATAATATTTCCAAGTTTGCAGGCTAATGTAAAGCTGGGTGAGAGAGTGAACAGTGCAGAGATACTTCAGTGTGATTTGGGCAAAGAACAGTAGAGCACAGGTATAGGCCTTTCGGCCCACCAAGACTGCACTAACACATGATGCCTTTCTAAACTGAAAACCTTATATTGCCTTGTGGTCCGTAATCCCTCTATGAAAGGACTGGACACTCTGGCAGGAGGGAACATATTTCCGTTGATGGGGGAGTGCCAAACCAGAGGACACAACTTAAAAATACGGGGTAGACCATTTAGGACAGAGATGAGGAGAAACTACTTCACCCAGAGAGTGGTGGCTGTGTGGAATGCTCTGCCCCAGAGGGCAGTGGAGGCCCAGTCTCTGGATTCATTTAAGAAAGAATTGGATAGAGCTCTTAAAGATAGTGGAGTCAAGGGGTATGGAGATAAGGCTGGAACAGGATACTGATTAGGAATGATCAGCCATGATCATCTTGAATGGCGGTGCAGGCTCGAAGGGCAGAATGGCCTACTCCTGCATCTATTGTCTATTGTCTATTCCCTGCCTATTCACGTATCTGTCAAGATGGCTCTTGAACGTTGCTATCATATCCACTTCCACCACCTCCTCTGGCTGTACATTCCAGGCACTCACCATACTCTGTGGAATAAACACTTGCCCCTCAAGTCTTCTTTAAAACTTACCCCCTTCTATCTTAAACCTGTGGCAGCACAGTGGTTAGTACTTCTGCCTCACAGTGCCAAGGTTTGATTCCAGTTTGCGTGGAGCTTGCACATTCTCCCTGAGTCTGCATGCGTTTCCACTGGATGCTCCGGATTCCCCCCACACTCCAACAATGTGCAGATTAGGTGGATTAGCCATGATAAAAACAAGATTATGAGATTAGGGTGGGGAGCTGGGTCTGGGTAGTATGCAAGGTCAGTGCAGGCTCGATGGATCAAATGGCCTCTTTCTGCACTGTCAGGGTTCTATGTCACCTGGTAATTCTCTTCTAAAGCATTTATATATTAGGAACAACAGCTGACCCAAAACAGGCTGAGCCCAAAATATTGAATGTTTTCAAGAAGGAATTAGATATAATTCCTAAGGCTAAAGGATTCAAAGGGCATGGGGTGAAAGCAGGAATAGGGGACTGAGTGGGATGATCAGCCATGGCAGAGCAAGCTAATTGGGCACAATTGGCTTGTTCCTCTTATTAGGTAAAAACAATGACTGCAGATGCTGAAAATCAAATACTGGATTAGTGGTGCTGGAAGAGCACAGCAGTTCAGGCAGCATCCAACGAGCAGCGAAATCAACGTTTCGGGCAAAAGCCCTTCATCCTGATGAAGGGCTTTTGCCCGAAACGTTGATTTCGCTGCTCGTTGGATGCTGCCTGAACTGCTGTGCTCTTCCAGCACCACTAATCCAGTATTGTTCCTCTTATTGTCTACATTTCTATGTATTTTGAAACTCTTGTCATCTAATTCCTAATTTCCTCATGATTGAAACATACTCTTAGTATCTCTCCTGCCCAGCCCCATCAGAATCTTATGTTTTAATAAAATCACTTCTCCCATTCTTCTAAACTCCAAGAATATAAACCTAAACTGTTCAACCTTTCTTTATAAGGCAAACATTTGAACTTTTTCTAATGCAGTTATGTTTCTCCTTGAGTAAGGTGACCAAATTATGTCTGGTACTCCAGTTACTATACAGGTCTACATCACAGAAAAAGGCCCTTCCATCCATTGAGTCTGTGCTGGTCAAATAAGCACCTGACTGGTACAGAACTGCCAATGTCTTGGTTGGGGTGGGAATGCTGATTTTAGAGTTGTCTGCGAAATGGTTATTGATCTTGGGCTGTTTGCTGGCTTGAGGGAGAGGTTAAAATAACTTCTAGAGGGTCAGGTGCGAACTGTATTCTGCAGATTACTCTTTGTACTGAATCTCACATTCCCCCCACCTCCTCCCATCGATAATCTCACCATTCTGATGTTACTGATACTCTGTCCCTCTCTCCGTCTCCAGCTCTATTGGGGAGTCACAGTGGGAGTTGGAGCTGTTTGCACTGCAGGAGAGCAACGCGAAGCTGGTTCAGGCACTGCATGAATCAAATGTCACTGTTGAGCAATGGAAAAAACAGCTGTCAGCTTATAAAGAAGAGACAGAAAAACTGCGAGACCGGGTGAGAGTCTTACTGCAGGAATGCCTCTGGCTCTGTGGACAGGGGTAATGGAACAGCACTCTTGTCCCCTGGATTTATCCATTCCATGCCAGCACTGTGCCTGGCCCCTGACATCTCTTTGCATAACTGGAGCCAAATGATCTCTCACAAGCCGATGAAAAATGTTACTGAGTTAGTGACATCCTTTGCTGCTGTTAATACAAGGTGGACACTAAAATCCAAAGCTAGAGGATCCTAGGACTCTGACTTTGGCAAGCACCCCCCCCCCCCCCTCCCCACCCAAAAAAAAATCACAAACCTGGTTACAGTTTGGAAGCACTAGCTTTTGGAGCGCTGCCCCTTCATCAGGTGGTTGTGGACTCTAAGATCATAAGACAGAATTTATAGCAAAAGATTACAGCATCATGCAACTGAAATGATATTTGAACAAACCTGGATTGTTGTTCAGTTTTCTATCTTTTAGGATGGGTTGCAGATTTCAGTTCATTAATTTGTAAATCCCAGAACTTCATTTAAGTCACCTTCTTTTATAAAGTTTCAGTAGCACATCACACCTTCTTGAGATAAGTTAAGGTTTTATAACAAAAGGTGACATCTCGCTCAGACAATGCATTAAAGGTGTGAGGTTAGAGTTTGTCTGTATCCCAATCTTGAGTCAGACTGGTTCTATTTCCAAAGTGGAATTTACAAATTATTATATATATTGACTGCCTGCAGGTTGTGCATTTTTTGAGCAAAATAGAATATATCTGTAAATATAATTCTGCAAATACAAATTCACCCATAAACTTTTATGTGTGTGAGTGTGCATCCCCACAAACTCCCCCAAAGTGAAAGAAGTGCTTTTCTGCTGGTAGCTAATAATTTCTCATTGTTTTCTCTCCCTCACCTTGCCACCTCCTACCCTTTCTATCCTCTGCCTTTTACCCAACACACACCTTTCTCCACCCCATACCTTTCTCACTTTTCTACCCTTCACTCTTAATCCTGTCCTGTCCACTACACCTCATCACTTCTCTCCTTCCTCCTCTCCTACCCCTTTCCCATCCCCTCTCCTATCCACACACCAATTGCAGGTTATTGAGCTCGAATCACAAGGTGAGGCAGTTGTAACAGTTGCAACTCGAAATACGGACCTCAGCCAGTCAGTGGAAGAGCTTGAGACGCTGTTAAAGGAAAAGGAGGAGGTAATCTTACCTCTCTGACATCACTGAAACACTCAGGGCAATAATCTCCACAGGGGTCCATGTTGGGACCACAACTATTCACATTATAAGTTAACAATCTGCACAAAGGAACTATAAGGGCATTGTTGCTAAATTTGCAGATGACACAAACTTAGGTGGAGGGATATGTAGTATTGAGGAAGTGGGAAGGCTGCAGAAGGACTCAGACAAGACAGGAGAGGGGCAAAGAAGTGGTAATATAATATGGATGTGTGTGATTACGCACTTTGGTAGAATGACTAGAGATGCAGGTCCTTTTCAAAATGGGAAAAGGCTTCAGAAATCTGCAGCATCAAGGGACTTGGGAGTTCAGATTCAGGATTCTCTTAAGATTGACATGCAATTTAGTTGGCAACAAGGCAAATGCAATGTTTGAAATTCAAGATGGGCTAGAACATAAGACAGAGATATACTGCTGAGGCTGTTCAGACCACATTTGGATTATTGTGAGCAGTTTTGGGCACCACAGCTAAGGAACGATATGCTGGTGTTAGAGGGGATTCAGAGGAGGTATAAAGAATGATACCAGGGATTATGGACTTATCAGATGAGAAGCAGTTGAGGACTCTGGATCTGTACTGAACAGAGTTTAGAAAGATGAGAGGCAGTCTCATAGAAATTAACAGAATTCCAAGGGCCTGGATAGAGTGGATGTGGAAAGGCATTTCTAGGAGAGACAGAAACCACAAAGTGAAGGGACAACCCTTTAGAGTTTTTTTTTTAAGATTAGTTTCCCTACAGTATGGAAACAGGCCCTTCGGCCCTACAAGTCCACACTGACCCTCTGAAGATTAACCCACCCAGACCCATTCCCCTACCCTACATTTACTGAAACACCTAACACTACGGGCAATTTAGCATGGCCAATTCACCTGACCTGCACATCTTTGGACTGAGAGGGGAAACCGGAGCACCCGGAGGAAACCCACACAGACATGGGGAGAATGTGCAAACTCTACACAGACAGTCACCCGAGGTGGGATTTGAACCTGGGTCCCTGGTGCTGTGAGGCTGCAGTGACTGAGATGAGGAGGAATTTCTTCAGCCAGAGGGTAGTAACTCTGTGGAACTCATTGCCACAGAGGGCTGTGGAGGCCAAGTCATTGACTGTATTTAAGACAGAGATAGGTTGGCTCTTAATTAGTAAGGGGATCGAAGGTTATGGGAGAAGGCAGAATGGAGTGAAGAAATATATCAGCCATGATCGAATGGCTAAGCTGATCCAATAGGCTAAATGATCTAATTCCACTCCTATATTTTATGGTCTAATGGTCTCACCCCTCTGAAACATTAAGGGCCATGATCTCATGTCTCTGAATTGAACTGTACAGATCATAAACACTAGCCTGCAGCAGTTGAAACAAAAGGCTGGTTTGAGTTCTATACACTTTGTCTCATTTTGGAAGCCATGCTTTGTCCCTTGGTGTGTGTAAACATGCCATTTGTCTGTGATGAGTTCAGGCTATCTGCATGTTTAGAGTCCTGAGCTGAGCAAAGGAGAGAAAGATGATCTAGCAAGAATCCAAAGAGATTTATTGAACATAGGAGTCTGGTATCGGAGTCCAGTTTCCCTGTCCCATGACATTGTGTTCTCTGTGCAGCAAAGGGCCCACCCCTGGCTCCATCTGCCCCTTGGACCCAGAAAAGTCTGTCCTCCCCCTTGGTAACATGATCTCCCCGGTGTTAAAAACTCTTTGTGCTTGATTATTCTGATTCTCACAGGAGATCCAGATGCTGAGAAGCCAGAAGTCTGATGTAACCGATTTAGAAAGTGACCGGGAGGAAGCCCTGCTCAGACTGCAGGTACAGTCAGAAGTGGAGGTTGGGTTGTGTGTTTGATGCGTTGTCCAGTTCACTTCCTACAAGAGCTCTATAATCAGCAAGTAGACCAGGCTGTGTGCCTGGACAGAGCAGCATCTTACTGAATCTCACTGAATGTTTGACGGTTTTTCTCAGGAAGTTGAGAGCCGGAATGCTGATCTGGAGCAGCAGCTACAGGATGTGGAGCAGACACTGGTTGACTGTGTGAATGATCGAGAGAGGATTCAGTGCGATGCACGAAAGCTGCTGGATATCCTTGACGTCAAGCTTTATGAATTGAACGATTTGCGACATGGTTTAGCTAAAATTGCCGAGAAGGAGGAAAAGTCTTGAAATGTATGACTGGCCTGAGAGCAGCGCATCAATTGTTTCACTTTGATGTCCGTTGTTCCTCAATCTCAGCAATCTCAATATCATCAATCACTGATCCCCATTCCCATCATTCTACTTGACATTCACTTCTATTTCACCAACTCAGATGAGGTCACAGGATCTGAGCAGCAATAGCACTGACCTCTCAGGTATTTCTGTGAATCAGCATTTCACCGCCAGGTCCAGAAGGTGCAAATCCAAAGCTGCAGCTTATCCCTGCCGTGGTTCACTCTTGGCTTCCAATCAACTAATTCCTCAATGGCTGTTTTGCTTATATCAATTACACTGAAATGCTTCTTCTGTTTATTCAAATCTCCTTTTACATCTATAACTGAATGAGCTTACTGGCCATTCAGTAAGTGAGCAAATGGCCTAATTTCATTCTCAGAAGACACTTTGTTCAAGATGACACAATATGAACCTGATAAAATAAACCAGTCAGCAAGACCTACATACCTCATTGTAACACTCTGATGTACCCCACACCCTTCGCTGGAGCACTCTGATGTACCCTTTGTTGGAACACTCTGATATATCCCCCATCCCTGTCTCACATTTGACACTACACCTTGGATCAGAATTTCAATCTCAAGTTGGGTTGTGGGTGTTGGGAAATTGAAAGTATCTGTAACGATGGATTCCTCATTGCTGTAGAGCAGATGATGGCTGTAGTCAGGCAGGGTGCTCCTGGAGAAAGTTCAGGAGCAGCCAAAGGGCCTGCCAGATCTTTAAAAGGAGCTATCTCTCAGTCACCATAATAACAGAAAAGCCTTCATGTTCCCTCACCAGCTTTTCATCTTCATGTATTTTGTCTATTAGCTCAGGGCCCCATGGCCCTACATGCTGCTTAATGCCTAGTTATGATACCTCAAACAACCCATGATCCTATGCCAGGCTATGGCACCTCAATGCCCATTCACCCACTATATAGAAGCATTGAAGGTTGGATGTGTAGAAAAAATGTTGAAGAAATTATTTGTTGATATTTAAAAAGTTCTCCATATTACAGCCAATAAATGTGTCAAACGTAAGAAATGGGATTAAAAGCAGATCAGTTGGTCCCACAAACCTGCTCAGACATTCAATATTATCATGGGCGCTCTGGTTACTCCACATTCCCATGAGTCCCAATAATTGTTCACCCCACTGCTCATCAAGGATCCAACTATCCCACCTTAAAATGTTCAAAAACTGCTTCCACTGCTTTTTGAGGAAAATAGAAGGCTTACAAGTAATATACATAAGTTGAGTGAGTGGGCAAATATATGCCAGCTGCAGGTTAATGTGGATAAGTATGAAGTTATCCAATTTGGGAGGAAATACTGAATGTCAGAAGATCATATAAATGGTGATAGATTGGGATACATTGATGTACAAAGGGACCTGGGTGTCCTTGTACACAAATCACTGAAAGCAAGAATGTAGGCGTAGTAAGTAGTTAAGAAGGCAAATTATATGTTGGTTTTCATTGCAAGGGGATGAGAGTGTAAAGAAATAAGTCTTATTGCAGCTGTACCAGGTTTTGGTGAGACCACACCTGTAGTATTTTATGCTGCTTTAGTCTCTACCAAAGTAAGGATATACAGTGGCAGTTCATCATATGAGGAGAAAGTGCACCAACTTTATTCACTGGAGTGTAGAGGCACTCTATTTGAAACACAGAAAATTCTGACATGACTGGATGTGTTGCCCCCCCCCCCCCCTGGTTTGGGAGGGGAGTTCTTAAATAAGGGGTCATGGTCTCAGGATACAGGATATGCCATTTCAATTGAGATGGGAAGAAATTTCTTGACTGAAAGGGTGGTGAACCTGTGGAATTCTCTAACACAAAGCTGTGGTGACGAAGTCACTGAATATATTTTTTAAAAAAGCTAGATTTCTAGACACTAAAGGTATCAATGGCATTATGAGAGACTAAGAGACTGCAATAAGATGGAGGATCAGCCATGACTATACTGAATGGTGGACTGGGTTTGATAGGCCAAAATGACTGTTCCTATTTTGTATGTTTCCAGGCTTTCTAATGATGACTGACAGTTAACTGTCAAGCTTTCATTAAACAGTAAATCAGGCAGATTGATACATTAATCGGAGGAATGAAACAGGAATGTCTGATATTACTTAAATGGCTATCATGTATTTTATTGATTCATCCCAATTCTATATAAAAAAAATAACAGGCCTTTTACTGTTTCTCTCTCTACAGTTGCTGCCAGACTTGCTGAGTTTCTTAAGTACTTTTTATTTTTAAGCCTTCAAACTGTGTCACTGGTAACTGATTCACCTGCCACTAAACAGTTTATCCTTATTTGTTTCCTTTGTTCTTTAATGGGATGTAGGCATCACTGGCAAGCATGATAGCAGCAGCATTTGTCGCCTATTCCAAGTTTCATTTGAACTGTTTTATGTCTCTCGATCATTTCTGAGGACAGTTAGGAGTCAACCACATTGTTGTGGGTCTGAAGTCACATGTAAACCAGATCATTTAAGGGTAGAATATTTCCTTCCCTAAAAGACATTTTGGATTTATAATAAGCAATGAAAGCTTCATGATCACCATCACTGAGAATGGCTCACTATTCCAGGTTTATTGATTGAATTCAATCAATTTACTCTTTCAATACTCTTTAAAATGTTGAACACTTTAACTAAAACTTCTCTTACTGTTCTCTCTTGTAAAGAGAACAATGTCAGCTACTTTGGGTCTCTCACATTCACTGAAGCCCCTTATCCCTGGTACCATTTGAGTAAATCACTTCTACATCTGCTCTATGACATCCTTCTTGAACTAGGGTGTTCAGTGTGAGACACATTACTTCAGCTGGGGCTTAGTCAGTGATTTATAAAGTTTCAGCATAACTTCCTTATCCTTGTACTTTGTCTTTTTAAATATAGCACAGGATCCCTTACTTTGTCATTGTACTCTGCTTTAAAGATTTACATACACACTTCCAGGTCTCTCTCTGTTTCTGCAGTCCTTTTAAAATTGTATAATTTAGTTTATTTTGCCTTTCATTATTCTTCCCACCAAAATGTAACATATCACATTTTTCTGCACTACAGTATATTGCATTGCCTGACAGTCTGTGTCCTTGTGAACTCTAGTATTAGCCGCTTCATTTTTCACTGCAATTACGTTTTGTATTATCTGCAAAATTTTAAATTATACTCTGTATTCCCAAGTGCAAGCCATGAGTACATATCAAAAAGAGCAGTGATCCCAACACCTATCCCTGGGGAACACCAGAGTATACTGAGCCTATGTCCTGTGAATGAATAAGAAAACAACATGCCTCCAGTCTGAGAAACACCCACTCACTTCAACCATCTACTTTCTGACTTTTAGCCAGTTTCTTGTCCGTGCTGCCAGTATTTCTTTAAAGCCATGGGCTACAATTTTGTTAACAAGCCAATGATGTGGTATTTTATCAAGGATCTTTTCAATGTCCTAGGGTCAAATATCTCTGATTACTGGTTCTCAGTGTCATTTATATGTACTGTTTTTAATGATTCACACAGCTGTTTATGATGTGTGCGCTAATGTTTATGAATTAATCCCCAAAGGTTCTATAACCTTGTTTATAGGTGGCAGCAGACTAGTATAGTTAGTAAGTGATGGAGAACATAGATTTATGTAGCATTAGATGTGTGTTCAAGTTTGATTACTGAGCTGTACATTTTAATTAATGTAGCTCAATGTGCTGTGCAGCCCTTCAGAGTGAAGTTTGCTTTTATGGAGGATTAGAACTTGGAGCTCAGAATCCCAAACAGTGATTGTCAGGGATCAGATGAAATGGATTGCTGATCTGACCACGAAAATAGATTTAATTAAGTGTCTGATTTCTGCAAGTGACTACATCAACCTGGTCTCTATTTCTTAAATAAACCTTAACTTGTAAAGTTAATCTTGATCTTCTTCCGTGTTTCACCAAGTTTATTGAGTCACGTCAGGTAGATATGAGGTTACAGTTTGAGTGGTAAATGTCACCCAGCATTCCTGCTCCTTATCAATACTCAGTGAATTTTAGGTTAGAGAGAGAAGGGAAATTAGGTAGTGGCCCTGCTCCTGATCACTGGCCAGTGACCACTGCTGTGCAATTTAGATTGGAACTATAATACTGGTTGAATAGTGACTCACCAACATCTCTCTCTCTCTCTCTCTCTCTATTTTATCTCCATGTTCCTGTCTTCCTATGATGCTATGTTGGAGCTCTGCATGAGCTATCCGAGTGAACTGTGTCCTGCCTGTCACTGGTATGAGAGTCAGTATTGGTTCACCTAGAACTCAATGCTCCTGGGACCTGTTTGCATTTTGTTGCTTCCAGTGGCAAAGGAAAAATGTTCACTTTGCTAATCCCCTCATATTTACCAAATTTTTTAAATGATTGGCAGTCTGAAATGATGAACTTCTTTCATTTTCCAAGCCAAAGACTCTCAAGTTGAACACTAAGAATTAGGCTTTTCTTAAAATGTAGAAATAATTCCAAAACAAACCAAAGCTTATCCTCAAACCCCAACCTTCTCACCCACTTGATCCCCGATTCTATAAACCCAATTCTATAAAACACAAGTTGCCACTTCGTCCATTTTTTATGAGAAACAAGAACTCCACATTTCTGACAGGCTGAGGGCTCCCTCACAAATTAGGAGCTAAAGTTCCATTCTGACATTTCTCCCATAGTGCAGAACTGTCAGGGAAATACAAACCATGCTCCATTTTCACAGCAGCCATGTTCTTAAAGATCCAGCATCAGAGACAGCCATTTTGACAGCGTCTGTCAAATGATAAATGTTAGGAGAAAGTGTTGGAGGGGGTATGGGGTAGGGTGCTTGGGCCTAGAATGCAAGGTGGCAAGTGGCCCAAGTGAGTGATGCAGTGTTTTAGGGTGGGTTGGGATGGGTGGGAGAAATCTGGTCTGACAGGGGCTGTTCAGGTCCCGAGAAGTCAGATTCAAAGCAGGGTGGAGTGTCAGGTCAGATACTGGGACTGTAAGGGGTCTGAAGAGGTAAGTATGATGGCAACTAAATTGTTAGGAGTTACATTATATGTTTAAAAGTCTAACTGCTCCTGCGAACTATTTACATATTTTCATTGGAATCCTCTAATCTCTCCAATTTAAATGGATACTTTCAAACAGTACCCGCATAGGGGAATTGCCCAGCGGAATATTCCATTTCCAGGGCAATTACTTCAGAGTCTGCTACATGGGAATTCCATTGAGTCCCCAGGTGCAACTCCCACCTACACTGGAGCAACAATTATGCCTGGCCTTCATAAAAAGTGGCACCCTCCTTCAGCCATAAATTCATATGGGATGTAAATAAAACACAGTCATCTGGAAACTACATCCCAATCAGACCCTGGACCAATGAGCACTCAGTCAGGCTACACACCAATCATCAAACTTTGTGTTAAAACTCTCAAGATTGTTTAGATTAGAAATTATATGGTATTTATTCCTTGGATAAATAATTAGAATTAATAATTACTATAGAATCACTAGAGAACTTTGATATTTGTATAAAATAAACTAAACTTTGTTAACATATTAGAGATTCATTAAATTCTGCAATTTATAATCAGGACACACATTGAGTACAGTACATAGATTATACATAGCACATCAGCAATTGTGTACATGACGTATGCAGTATACATGGAGGCAGAATGTGTACTTTAGACAGCAGCAGAAAGGTTTATGTGACATATGTACACAATATGTACGATCTCTGGGTAGTGTATTTGATTATACTAACCGTATTTCATGCATACAGTATCTACAATATTTATATGGAGCAGAACATATCATATCAACACTTAGCTTCAGACTGTGAGATTCTAATTTTGACTGATAACCTGTTAATAATCCAATCCTATATAAGCCTTTTAAAAGTTGAAAGAAATTGTAAAGTCTTTCTCTGAACAAACAAATAAAGTGCATCATCAAACTATCCTGACATCTGTTTCTTTCCTAATCAAAACTCAGATCTTAGATTGTCAAACATCAGCACAATGATGATCACTCACCGTGTAATTATTCAGCAGGGTACGGCTCACGCACTGTGTAACTGTACAGAGACAATATTTTTTTAGCAGGGTAAGGGTTACTTACTGTGTATTTAACAGTAACCTTTACTTCTAGATTCTCCCATAAGAGGCAATATCTCCTCACCTACCCTGTCAAGACCCTTCGTTATCTCATATGTTTCACTTAAATTATCTTTTAATCTTCTGAATTCCAGCAGATACCAGGCAAACCTGTACAACGTTTTCAAATAAGACATCCACCCCACTCCCATTCTAGGTATTATTCCAAAATCATCTCTGAATTTGCCTCCCTCCACATTGCACAGCTTTGCAATCTCAAACTATTTAGATATGTTTTTCTTAAATTCTTCTCAAAATTGACAATTTCACATTTTCCACACAATGTTTACCATTTGCCAGATCTTTATCCAATCACTTTAACATATCCTGATCTGTTTGCAATCTGGTGTCCTCTTCACAACTTACTTTCCTTAGTATCTTTGTGTCAGCAGCAAACTTTGCAACCATATCCTTTCATCCTGGTCATTAATTTCATCAGTGGGTATACAATCCGAGCTAGCTTCAGATGGAATAGGCAGGCCCCTTGCAGAAGCAGAACTGTGGGAATAGTGCAAACAGAAAGATTTTTAAAAAGTCAATACTAGCAGAAGGGGGAGAGGCCTGGGTCCAGGCACAACACCAACAAGACAGGGGGAAGAAGTGGGAATAAAGGGGGGGGGGGGGGGGGGGGGGGGAGAAGAGCGAGGGTGGTGGAGGAGGAAGGGAAGGGAGATGGGAGGATGAACATAAGAACTAGGAGCAGGAGTAGGCCATCCGGCCCTTCGAGCCTGCTCTGCCACTCAATAAGGCCATGGCTGATCTTTTTATGGACTCAGCTCCACTTATAGAATCATAGAGATGTACAGCATGGAAACAGACCCTTCAGTCCAACCCGTCCATGCCGACCAGATATCCCAACCCAATCTAGTCCCACCTGCCAGCACCCGGCCCATATCCCTCCAAACCCTTCCTGTTCATGTACCCACCCAAATGCCTCTTGAATGTTGCAATTGTACCAGCCTCCACCACATCCTCTGGCAGCTCATTCCATACACATACCACCCTCTGTGTGAAAAAGTTGCCCCTTAGGTCTCTTTTATATCTTTCCCCTCTCACCCTAAACCTATGTCCTCTAGTTCTGGACTCCCCGACCCCAGGGAAAAGACGTTGTCTATTTATCCTATCCATACCCCTCATAATTTTGTAAACCTCTATAAGGTCACCCCTCAGCCTCCGATGCTCCAGGGAATTTTCACCATATCCTTTAATTCCTTTATTTTTCAAAAAAAGTCTCAACCTTAGCTTTAAAAATGATTTCTGAAGTAGTGTCAACTACTTCCCTGGGCAAGGAATTCCATAGATTAACAACCCTCTGGGTGAAAAAGTTCCTTCTCAGTTCAATTCTAAACCTGCTTCCTCTAATCAAAGGCCAGACCTTTGCCCACTTACTCAATGTATCTATGCTCCTCTGCAAAGTTTCACAGTCCTCTGCACACTTTGCTCTGCCACTCATCTTAGTGTCATCAGTAAATTTTGACACCGTATACATAGTCCCCGACTGAAATCATCTATATAAATTGTAAATAATTGTGGTCCCAACACAGATCCCCGAGGCACACCACTCGTCACTGATTGTTAGCCAGAATAGCACTCATTTATCCCCACTCTTTGCTTCCTGTCAGTCAACCAATCCTCTATCCACTCTAATGGTCTACCTCTAACACCTTAGAGGTATCCTTAGAGGTATGCTGCATCCTTAGCTTATGCAGCAACCTCATGTGTGGCACCTTGTCGAAAGCCTTTTGGAAATCTAGATACACCTAGGGAGACAGAGAGGAGGAGGAAATGGGAAGAGGTGGATTGGGGGCGGGGGATAGGGAACAAAGACAGAGAATGGTGGAAGGGGAAAGGAAGAGAAAGGGGTGAAAGGGAAGGAGGGCAATAGAACAGAAAGGGTAAAAGAAAAGGGTGGGGAGAAGTGAGGGAATTGAATGCACTACTCTAAAAGTGGCCTGATCTTATACATAGAATAAGTAAATCTCTGGTACATGGACAGTTAATGAAGCCACTCAGATCTTTTCTCTTTTTACTTACACATGACAAATTAAGTCTTCGAGGTTCACCATACTCTATTTACAGGCAACCTCTTGACCTATAGCTGAGGTGATAGCGGGGCCCAATTAATGAATGCCACCCCCCCCTTATTCTTTGGTGAGGGACCTTACATGGTGGTCTTTCCTCATCGCACCTTGGCAGCAGCTGCCCCAAGCTTCAGTTCCTCCCTCAGCGCATGGTCCTGGACTTTGGAATGTGCCAGTCTGCAACACAATTAGGTGGGCAGCACAGTGGTTAGCACTGCCGCCTCACAGCGCCAGAGACCCGGGTTCAATTCCCGACTCAGGCGACTGACTGTGTGGAGTTTGCACATTCGCCCCGTGTCTGCGTGGGTTTCCTCCGGGTGCTCCGGTTTCCTCCCACAGTCCAAAGATGTGCAGGTCAGGTGAATTGGCCATGCTAAATTGCCTGTAGTGTTAGATGAGGGGTAGATGTAGGGGTCTGGGTGGGTTGCGCTTCAGCGGGGCGGTGTGGACTTGTTGGGCTGAAGGGCCTGTTTCCACACTGTAAGTAATCTAATTCAATTGGAAGACCAGCAAGTTTCAGGCAAAGCAAAGAGCATCTTTTACCAAGTTGATTATCTTCCAGGCGCAGCTGATGTTCGTCTAGGTGTGCATCCCAGGAACAGAACCAGAGCACGGCATCCCACAAGTGGCCCATCCAATGTCCTGCACACCGCAACATAATCTCCCAACTACTACATTTAATTCACTGACCAATAAAAGTAAGCATATCAAATGCCTTCTTCACGACCCTGACTACCTGTGACACCAATCTGAAGGAACTATGAACCCACACTTTAAGGTCTCTCTGTTTAGCAGCTCCCCACATCCTAACCATTAAGGTCCTGCCCTGATTTGCCTTTCAAAATGCAGCACTAAACATTTATCTAAATTAAACTCCACCTGCCACTCGTCTGCCCAGCAAATACAGTCCAACTGGGGAAGGGGGAGGGGAAGAAGGGGAAGGGGAGATGCAGATACTGTATCGGAGTGGGGGAGGGGACATGGATCTCCGTCTCCCAGCAACGGCTGGGTCAACCCTGACCCCGCCCCACAATCACATGGCCCGGCCACTCTCCCAAATGACAGGCGCCATTCACGCGGCATGAACCTTCCGCTTCAAAACTCTCAGCCAGGGCGACGCTGTCCATATGACTCCGCCCCACGTTAACCACAGCCCGCCCAACGGTGGCCTGACCCCGCCCCCCCATGCGTCATGGTGCTGACGTTCCGGTGACCGCACACTTATCAATATGGGCCCGCCCCTCAATGGGATGACATACAATACCTCTCACCCTGGACCCGCCCCTCGGTGACACAGGCCCTGCCCCTCGTTGACTCAGGCCCCGCCCCTCGGAGCTACAAGCCCCGCCCCTCGTTGACTCAGGCCCCGCCGCTTGACCTGTGCCCCGTAAGGACTGCACATGCGCGCCGCCATTTGCTTTAGGAGGCCACAGGCTCCGTCTGAACAGGTTTGAACTTCAATGTCTGTTCAACTTCAAAACGCGAATATTATACTGCGGACCACTCAATCTCCAATATATTATCATGCAGTTAAAGTAAACTAGAGATAATATTGTGTAGCTGTCTCTCTGTGTAACACTGGGGTACAGTACTGGTGGGGACAGGTCTGTCACTGTATAACACTGGGATACAGTACTGGTGGGGACAGGTCTGTCACTGTATAACACTGGGATACAGTACTGGTGGGGACAGGTCTGTCACTGTATAACACTGGGATACAGTACTGGTGGGGACAGGTCTGTCACTGTATAACACTGGGGTACAGTACTGGTGGGGACAGGTCTGTCACTGTATAACACTGGGATACAGTACTGGTGGGGACAGGTCTGTCACTGTATAACACTGGGATACAGTACTGGTGGGGACAGGTCTGTCACTGTATAACACTGGGATACAGTACTGGTGGGGACAGGTCTGTCACTGTATAACACTGGGATACAGTACTGGTGGGGACAGGTCTGTCACTGTATAACACTGGGGTACAGTACTGGTGGGGACAGGTCTGTCACTGTATAACACTGGGGTACAGTACTGGTGGGGACAGGTCTGTCCCTGTATAACAATGGGGTACAGTACTGGTGGGGACAGGTCTGTCCCTGTATAACAATGGGGTACAGTACTGGTGGGGACAGGTCTGTCCCTGTATAACACTGGGATACAGTACTGGTGGGGACAGGTCTGTCCCTGTATAACACTGGGGTACAGTACTGGTGGGGACAGGTCTGTCCCTGTATAACAATGGGGTACAGTACTGGTGGGGACAGGTCTGTCCCTGTATAACACTGGGGTACAGTACTGGTGGGGACAGGTCTGTCCCTGTATAACACTGGGATACAGTACTGGTGGGGACAGGTCTGTCACTGTATAACACTGGGGTACAGTACTGGTGGGGACAGGTCTGTCCCTGTATAACAATGGGGTACAGTACTGGTGGGGACAGGTCTGTCCCTGTATAACAATGGGGTACAGTACTGGTGGGGACAGGCCTGTCCCTGTATAACACTGGGGTACAGTACTGGTGGGGACAGGTCTGTCAGTGTATAACACTGGGGTACAGTACTGGTGGGGACAGGTCTGTCCCTGTATAACACTGGGGTACAGTACTGGTGGGGACAGGTCTGTCCCTGTATAACAATGGGGTACAGTACTGGTGGGGACAGGTCTGTCCCTGTATAACACTGGGGTACAGTACTGGTGGGGGACAGGTCTGTCCCTGTATAACACTGGGGTACAGTATTAGTGGGGACAGGCCTGTCACTGTATAACACTGGGATACAGTACTGGTGGGGACAGGCCTGTCACTGTATAACACTGGGGTACAGTACTGGTGGGGACAGGTCTGTCACTGTATAACACTGGGGTACAGTACTGGTGGGGACAGGCCTGTCACTGTATAACACTGGGGTACAGTCCTGGTGGGGGACAGGTCTGTCACTGTATAACACTGGGGTAAAGTACTGGTGGGGACAGGTCTGTCCCTGTATAACACTGGGAGACAGTACTGGTGGGGACAGGTCTGTCCCTGTATAACACTGGGATACAGTACTGGTGGGGACAGGTCTGTCCCTGTATAACACTGGGGTACAGTACTGGTGGGGACAGGTCTGTCCCTGTATAACACTGGGGTACAGTACTGGTGGGGACAGGTCTGTCCCTGTATAACACTGGGATACAGTACTGGTGGGGACAGGTCTGTCCCTGTATAACACTGGGATACAGTACTGGTGGGGACAGGTCTGTCCCTGTATAACACTGGGATACAGTACTGGTGGGGACAGGTCTGTCCCTGTATAACACTGGGATACAGTACTGGTGGGGACAGGTCTGTCCCTGTATAACACTGGGGTACAGTATTGGTGGGGACAGGTCTGTCCCTGTATAACACTGGGGTACAGTACTGGTGGGGACAGGTCTGTCCCTGTAAAACACTGGGGTACAGTACTGGTGGGGACAGGTCTGTCACTGTATAACACTGGGGTACAGTACTGGTGGGGACAGGTCTGTCCCTGTAAAACACTGGGGTACAGTACTGGTGGGGACAGGCCTGTCACTGTATAACACTGGGGTACAGTACTGGTGGGGACAGGTCTGTCACTGAAAAACACTGGGGTACAGTACTGGTGGGGACAGGTATGTCACTTTATAACACTGGGGTACAGTACTGGTGGGGACAGGTCTGTCACTGTATAACACTGGGGTACAGTACTGGTGGGTACAGGTCTGTCACTGTATAACACTGGGGTACAGTACTGGTGGGGACAGGTCTATTACTGTATAACACTGGGATACAGTACTGGTGGGGACAGGTCTGTCACTGTATAACACTGGGGTGCAGTACTGGTGGGAACAGGTCTGTCACTGTATAACACTGGGGTGCAGTACTGGTGGGGACAGGTCTGTCACTGTATAACACTGGGGTACAGTACTGGTGGGGACAGGTCTGTCACTGTATAACACTGGGGTACAGTACTGGTGGGGACAGGTCTGTCACTGTATAACACTGGGGTGCAGTACTGGTGGGAACAGGTCTGTCACTGTATAACACTGGGGTACAGTACTGGTGGGGACAGGTATGTCACTTTATAACACTGGGGTACAGTACTGGTGGGGACAGGTCTGTCACTGTATAACACTGGGGTACAGTACTGGTGGGGACAGGTCTGTCACTGTATAACACTGGGGTGCAGTACTGGTGGGAACAGGTCTGTCACTGTAAAACACTGGGGGACCGTACTGGTGGGGACAGGTCTGTCCCTGTATAACACTGGGGTACAGTACTGGTGGGGACAGGTCTATTACTGTATAACACTGGGGTACAGTACCGGTGGGGACAGGTCTGTCCCTGTATAACACTGGGGTACAGTACTGGTGGGGACAGGTCTATTACTGTATAACACTGGGGTACAGTACTGGTGGGGACAGGTCTGTCACTGTATAACACTGGGGTGCAGTACTGGTGGGGACAGGTCTGTCACTGTATAACACTGGGGTACAGTACTGGTGGGGACAGGTCTGTCACTGTATAACACTGGGGTGCAGTACTGGTGGGGACAGGTCTGTCACTGTATAACACTGGGGGACCGTACTGGTGGTGACAGGTCTGTCACTGTATAACACTGGGGTGCAGTACTGGTGGGGACAGGTCTGTCACTGTATAACACTGGGGTGCAGTACTGGTGGGGACAGGTCTGTCACTGTATAACACTGGGGTGCAGTACTGGTGGGGACAGGTCTGTCACTGTATAACACTGGGGTACAGTACTGGTGGGGACAGGTCTGTCACTGTATAACACTGGGGTGCAGTACTGGTGGGGACAGGTCTGTCACTGTATAACACTGGGGGACCGTACTGGTGGGGACAGGTCTGTCACTGTATAACACTGGGGTGCAGTACTGGTGGGGACAGGTCTGTCCCTGTATAACACTGGGGTGCAGTACTGGTGGGGACAGGTCTGTCACTGTATAACACTGGGGTGCAGTACTGGTGGGGACAGGTCTGTCCCTGTATAACACTGGGGTACAGTACTGGTGGGGACAGGTCTGTCACTGTATAATACTGGGGTACAGTACTGGTGGGGACAGGCCTGTCACTGTATAACACTGGGGTACAGTACTGGTGGGGACAGGTCTGTCCCTGTATAACACTGGGATACAGTACTGGTGGGGACAGGTCTGTCACTGTATAACACTGGGGTACAGTACTGGTGGGGACAGGTCTGTCCCTGTATAACAATGGGGTACAGTACTGGTGGGGACAGGTCTGTCCCTGTATAACAATGGGGTACAGTACTGGTGGGGACAGGCCTGTCCCTGTATAACACTGGGGTACAGTACTGGTGGGGACAGGTCTGTCAGTGTATAACACTGGGGTACAGTACTGGTGGGGACAGGTCTGTCCCTGTATAACACTGGGGTACAGTACTGGTGGGGACAGGTCTGTCCCTGTATAACAATGGGGTACAGTACTGGTGGGGACAGGTCTGTCCCTGTATAACACTGGGGTACAGTACTGGTGGGGGACAGGTCTGTCCCTGTATAACACTGGGGTACAGTATTAGTGGGGACAGGCCTGTCACTGTATAACACTGGGATACAGTACTGGTGGGGACAGGCCTGTCACTGTATAACACTGGGGTACAGTACTGGTGGGGACAGGTCTGTCACTGTATAACACTGGGGTACAGTACTGGTGGGGACAGGCCTGTCACTGTATAACACTGGGGTACAGTCCTGGTGGGGGACAGGTCTGTCACTGTATAACACTGGGGTAAAGTACTGGTGGGGACAGGTCTGTCCCTGTATAACACTGGGATACAGTACTGGTGGGGACAGGTCTGTCCCTGTATAACACTGGGAGACAGTACTGGTGGGGACAGGTCTGTCCCTGTATAACACTGGGATACAGTACTGGTGGGGACAGGTCTGTCCCTGTATAACACTGGGGTACAGTACTGGTGGGGACAGGTCTGTCCCTGTATAACACTGGGGTACAGTACTGGTGGGGACAGGTCTGTCCCTGTATAACACTGGGATACAGTACTGGTGGGGACAGGTCTGTCCCTGTATAACACTGGGATACAGTACTGGTGGGGACAGGTCTGTCCCTGTATAACACTGGGATACAGTACTGGTGGGGACAGGTCTGTCCCTGTATAACACTGGGGTACAGTATTGGTGGGGACAGGTCTGTCCCTGTATAACACTGGGGTACAGTACTGGTGGGGACAGGTCTGTCCCTGTAAAACACTGGGGTACAGTACTGGTGGGGACAGGTCTGTCACTGTATAACACTGGGGTACAGTACTGGTGGGGACAGGTCTGTCCCTGTAAAACACTGGGGTACAGTACTGGTGGGGACAGGCCTGTCACTGTATAACACTGGGGTACAGTACTGGTGGGGACAGGTCTGTCACTGAAAAACACTGGGGTACAGTACTGGTGGGGACAGGTATGTCACTTTATAACACTGGGGTACAGTACTGGTGGGGACAGGTCTGTCACTGTATAACACTGGGGTACAGTACTGGTGGGTACAGGTCTGTCACTGTATAACACTGGGGTACAGTACTGGTGGGGACAGGTCTATTACTGTATAACACTGGGATACAGTACTGGTGGGGACAGGTCTGTCACTGTATAACACTGGGGTGCAGTACTGGTGGGAACAGGTCTGTCACTGTATAACACTGGGGTGCAGTACTGGTGGGGACAGGTCTGTCACTGTATAACACTGGGGTACAGTACTGGTGGGGACAGGTCTGTCACTGTATAACACTGGGGTACAGTACTGGTGGGGACAGGTCTGTCACTGTATAACACTGGGGTGCAGTACTGGTGGGAACAGGTCTGTCACTGTATAACACTGGGGTACAGTACTGGTGGGGACAGGTATGTCACTTTATAACACTGGGGTACAGTACTGGTGGGGACAGGTCTGTCACTGTATAACACTGGGGTACAGTACTGGTGGGGACAGGTCTGTCACTGTATAACACTGGGGTGCAGTACTGGTGGGAACAGGTCTGTCACTGTAAAACACTGGGGGACCGTACTGGTGGGGACAGGTCTGTCCCTGTATAACACTGGGGTACAGTACTGGTGGGGACAGGTCTATTACTGTATAACACTGGGGTACAGTACCGGTGGGGACAGGTCTGTCCCTGTATAACACTGGGGTACAGAACTGGTGGGGACAGGTCTATTACTGTATAACACTGGGGTACAGTACTGGTGGGGACAGGTCTGTCACTGTATAACACTGGGGTGCAGTACTGGTGGGGACAGGTCTGTCACTGTATAACACTGGGGTACAGTACTGGTGGGGACAGGTCTGTCACTGTATAACACTGGGGTGCAGTACTGGTGGGGACAGGTCTGTCACTGTATAACACTGGGGGACCGTACTGGTGGTGACAGGTCTGTCACTGTATAACACTGGGGTGCAGTACTGGTGGGGACAGGTCTGTCACTGTATAACACTGGGGTGCAGTACTGGTGGGGACAGGTCTGTCACTGTATAACACTGGGGTACAGTACTGGTGGGGACAGGCCTGTCTCTGTATAACACTGGAGTACAGTCTTGATGGGGACAGGTCTGTCCCTGTATAGCACTGGGATACAGTACTGGTGGGGGACAGGTCTGTCCCTGTATACCACTGGGATACAGTACTGGTGGTGACAGGTCTGTCACTGTATAACACTGGGGTACAGTACTGGTGGGGACAGGCCTGTCACTGTATAACACTGGGGTATAATACTGGTGGGGACAGGCCTGTCCCTGTATAACACTGGGGTACAGTACTGGTGGGGACAGGCCTGTCCCTGTATAACCCTGGGGTACGGTACTGGTGGGGACAGGTCTGTCCCTGTATACCACTGGGATACAGTACTGGTGGTGACAGGTCTGTCACTGTATAACACTGGGGTACAGTACTGGTGGGGACAGGCCTGTCACTGTATAACACTGGGGTATAATACTGGTGGGGACAGGCCTGTCCCTGTATAACACTGGGGTACAGTACTGGTGGGGACAGGCCTGTCCCTGTATAACACTGGGATACAGTACTGTTGGGGACAGGTCTGTCGCTGTATAACACTGGGGTACAGTACTGGTGGGGACAGGTCTGTCACTGTATAACACTGGGGTACAGTACTGGTGGGGACAGGTCAGTCCCTGTATAACAATGGGGTACAGTACTGGTGGGGACAGGTCTGTCACTGTATAATACTGAGATACAGTACCGGTGGGGACAGGTCTGTCACTGTATAACACTGGGGTACAGTACTGATGGGGAGAGGCCTGTCTCTGTATAACACTGGAGTACAGTCCTGATGGGGACAGGTCTGTCCCTGTATAGCACTGGGATACAGTACTGGTGGTGACAGGTCTGTCACTGTATAACACTGGGGTACAATACTGGTGGGGACAGGCCTGTC